>NC_057804.1:187639289-187908824 GCF_018294505.1 Triticum aestivum
ATGCATAAAATAATTTAAAATATATGAATATTTTCTAAAAATCATACATTGATATTTTTTAGAATTACATGAATTTTTTAAGTAAGTTATTTTGAGTGTATGCATATTATTTCTAACATACAAATTTGTATTTTATTTTCTACTTTAATTATAATTTACATTTTTTACAAATTCTAAAAATGAAAAAAACTACTATATGGATAATGGGCCATAGTGATTGCAGCCCATTTAAGCTCGACATGTTTGTTCGGAGCCTAGTTATAGTTTCTAGACATCAAACATTACCCGGTGTGGTGGCTTGCACTGTCGATGGAATAGGATAGGTTGCGGGTTCGACCCCTGTGGGTCGCTGATAGGTAGGACATAGAGACTCATAGTGTCGTTTGGGCGCATAGTAACGAGTATAAGCCCCCGGCACCTAATACACACTCAAGTCAATCCATCGACACGATATTCTTTTTCCAACCATTGCATTACCAAGCTCTTACATAGGGAGAAAAAGTCGATTCATTAACCTTTTCATCTCACAAACATGAAGCCCGTTACTTCTTGGCTGTTGTAGCATGAGGTATAGAACCACCACGTGGATGGTTAATTACCTCCTCACAAGTCTGCATATGTGATGAGTCCACTTGCCATTTTGGTACGCCAGAGTCAAGGTCAGAAGAACTCGTCTTCATACCATTCCTTCTTGATTCAGCTGTGATTATGCAACTAAAGGGGTGGTAGAAAACGACCGCCACAACAACCCTTTTGCAAATCCCGCACGAAGACAACAGTTACTTCTCCAACTGAAGGAGCTATGTCATATAACACTATTATGAATTGCATGTGATGTTTATCGCTTTTCATGTGTCCTGTGTGATGCGCAGTAGTTGTGTTTTATAGGGCGATCTCTCACACAAAATATCAGGTAGTTAGTGTCTCCCAAGTGGACGATGCTTCGGTGCCTTAAGGCATCTACCTTTGTGTCTATGACATGTGGGCCCAACAGGTGACTGGCCCACATGTCAGTGACCTAAAGGTAGGTGCCTTTAAGGCACCGAAGTTGTGTCCCTCCCAAGTGTAGCACCATCTAGAATATGAGCCATGTGTGTGAACTATTCATACTGTAGTAAACTTTGTTGTATTGACGTTCAGGCAAGATGGTCTTGAGGTCGGAACATGCCCATCAATAGATGGACAAGAGTTACATGAGATGTGATTGGCATGTTGGCTTATCTGTCAAAAAATTTGTCATTGGTGATGTCACATTCCTACTCCCGCAGGAATTGTTGGATTTCCCTGAAGTGGAAGGGCGATGTAGCACACCATCAGAATGTATTCCCTTACTTAAGAACTAGTTTATCAAACCAGTAGGAGGCAACACAGGTACAATGTTAGCAGCACCTACACACAAAGAAAATAATTGCTTGGACCCAACAAAAGCAAGGGGGTCGTCACTCCCCTTGTTCTTGCTAGACACAGGGTTAAAAGCAAATAATAGTAATGATTGAAAAGGATAATATTAAATAGGAGAAATATAGAAAATTGATAGCTATTGTCGGAACTAGTAAAAATATGGAGAATGAACCCGTGGGCCGTAGGTTCACTAGGGGAAGCTCTCTCTCGAAAGTAGAACAATGAAGGGTAAAGAGATTACTTTTGGGCAATTGACATAATTGCACATAGTTATGAAGATCATCCAAGGCATAATCATTATATAGGCATTACGTCTGTGACAAGTAGAGCATTAAACTTACCGACATCTACTACTACTACTCCACCCAAGACAGCTATCCAACATGCATCTCAAAGTATTAAGTTCATGACAAATAGAGTAACACATTAAGCAATATGACATAATGTGGACAAAATAAGACCAAGCAATATATTGAAACCCCGTCGTTTAATCCTTAGTAGCTGTTGGGGATATAACTATTGGTATGACCCACCCAGGAGGGGCCGGGTTATACCTACAAGTATTCTTGAAGCCCAAGACCAAGATTGAAGATGGCGGTTCAGTTAAGGGCCCAAAGCCCAGCGGCGACTTAAGGCACGTAGTGATAAACCACCATATGTACGTGACTTGTATTGTAAGGCAAGAATAGTTAAGAGACCGAGCCGTACACTGTTTATGAGCCGGCCGGGACTCTGGGAGCCGCTGGGCGTCGACCTCTGTATATAAAGGGATGACCCGGCGGCGGTTTAGGGCAAGTAACGTCAGATCGAGAGCTAGGTCAAGCGATTCCGCTCCCTAGTTATCGAGTCATAAGCAATCCCACTCAAAACTGGATCATAGGCTTTTACCTTCACCGTAAGGGACCGAACCAGTATAAACCTCGTGTCCTTTGTCCCGATTAACCCCTTTAAGCTTCCTAGTTGCAATGGCTCCATGACTAAGTACTTTCACTAGGACATCTGATGTGACAATTCCACGACAGTTGGCGCCCACCGTGGGGCCAGCGCACGGTGGATTTAAGTTCTTGAAGGGCAGCTTAGAAGGGCTCAAGGGATACGCTGTGGGCCGGATGACCAAGAGTCGTCGCGGCAGGCTCTACATCGACAACGCAGGCTGGGGCCCCGACGCCGGCTCAATTGAGTACGGGTACCGGGTCCCCTTCGGCGGAATCCACGTCTTCATCGGCAAGATCGGCGAGCCGGGCCCTGAGCCGGACATCTGCACCGACCTCGTCGAGATGGCTCAACGTGCGAGACCCGCCCGGGCTCTGCCTGCTATGAAGTGTGCCTTCACGGGATGCATCCACGGAGGACTCTCTGAAGGATCTGCATCTGGCAGTGAGACAACCATCTATTCTGATGATGAGTCGTCCACAGGCAAGACGGATTCGTTATATCAACTACAAGACGGCGGGCTTGGGGGCTGTTCCGATGGCAGCAGTAATCCGGATCTCCTTGAGCCGCCGAGCAGGGTCGGAATCTTCATGGCCGGCACACAACCTATTCAAGACTCCACAACTGCGGCAACAATAACCTCCGGGTGAGCAGCAGCCGGGGTAGGAAGCCCTATGCGCTCACCGGCTCAGGTGCTGATGGATCTTACGGATAAAATGACCGCTCTGTTAACTGCCGTGGTCAACCCGGCGCATCAAGCTCAACATGATGCGGAAGTGGCGTAGTTGAAACTAGATATAGTGCAGGCTAAGGAAGATCTGGCAGTGGAAGATGTTAGAATGACCGCAGAGCGGGTGGCTCTGGACGCTCAGGCTCAGCGGATTCAGGCGCAGACTTTCTGGCTCACGCAGGATCAGAACGCGTCCAATGAGATCATGAGAAGAAGATACCGGAAGACTCAGTCTCGGCTCCCTCCGGTTTATGATCCTCGAAAACTCTTCCATACGCCCAGTGCAGGGTCCAGTAACCCGCCGGAGTTAGATCGGGTTGTGGCACCCGGGGTAGGGACGCCGGTTCAACCACAGGTGATGGGGCCTCCCCGCATGAATACTGCTCCACCTCAGTATATACCAACACCATCGGGTCATTATTCTAACCCGTTGGAGAACATGATCGCTGCGGCGGCACGACTGGCGGCTCTCCCGGTGGAGGGCGACTCTCCGACGGTGGTTGAAACCCGCAGGATCAGAGAACTTCTTCAGACGGCTTTAGCACAATAGGAGGCGTATTCATATAGCCAGGACATGATTCATTCAACCCCTCGTCCAAGACGGAGCCCGAGTTATAGCAGACACATGGACTCGGCGGCTGTTTCAAGCAACGCCCGGCGCCGTAACCAGCCAGGCGGGCATGACCCGGCGTGCAATGGAGCCTTTAACTTGGTGGATCAGGACAGAATACATCAAGAGGCTGAGCGGGTGGCTCAGCAGGCGGCTCAGCTGACGACTTACCATCCTTATCCCGTTTATCCGACGACTTCTATTGAGGCAGGCGTGGCCACCAGGACCGGAGGTGTCCCCTGTCTGGTGTCGGCTCTACGTAACGAGCATTTACCCAAGGATTTCAAGGGACCTAGGAAGGTGCCTAATTTCACATCCGACTTACAGCCTGGGGCATGGATTGAAAGCTACGAGATGGCTATGGAATTACTGGAGGTTAGTGACACTGCGATGGCCAAATAATTCACCATGATGTTGGATGGGACCGCCCGCACTTGGTTGAATGGACTGCCGCCTAATTCAATCAGTTCATGGGCGGAGTTAAAAGCCCGGTTCATTCAGAACTTCAAGGATACATGCAAGAAGCCCATGTCAATTGTGGATTTGACTAGTTGCAAGCAGGAGGAGGGCGAGTCCACAACCCATTGGGTGCGCCGAGTCAAAGCCATAACACATTCGTCTGATAAGATGGATGCCGGCTCTGCAGTCTTAATGTTGGAGAAAAATTGCCATTTTCAGCCTCTGAAGATGAAGCTTGGGCGGCTCAAGCGCGATTGCAATGATATGGGTACGCTGATGGCGGCTCTGGTCAAGTACGCCGACTCTGACAGTACCAAGGATCCTGAGTCTGATGATGAAAAGACAGGGAAGGGAAAGAAGAATGGCAACGACAAGGGCCCTCAGCATAACCCGACAAATCAAGGAGGTAATAAACGTAAGGCTGATGGTAGCTTGGAATTTGTGGCTAACACCAATGCGCAGGGTAACAACCAACGACGTAAGGGGAGACCACCTCCCCGGTCCGGCAGGTCAAGCCCAATGCTTGAGCAGTTACTGAATGAGCCCTCTCCAAGGCATGTCACTCAGCAGAAGCCGGCCACTCATCTATGGAAAGACTATACGATCATGAAGGCTTTCAAGAATTCCAACATGTTGGACAATAATCATGGGCAGGGCGGCGGCGGTTTTCATGGCCCGGACGGCGGTTAAAATTCCAATTTTCACAATTCTCAGGGTAATCAAGGTGGTTATAACCAGCAATCTGGCTAGGGTGGTCAGCAGCAGCAGCAGCAGGGTGGATACCAGAGCCATCCAAAGCAGCTGAATAGTGGGCAATATCATGTGTTCACCACCAGTTTGTGTAAACGAGATCAGAAGCTTCATAAGAGGGCTGTGAACATTGTTGAGCCAGCAGTTCCTCGTTATTTGAGATGGTCTGAGCAGCCTATTCTATGGAGTAGGGAGAATCATCCTCCCCAGGTTGATAATCCGGGTCACTTGGCCTTGGTGGTAGCACCTCAGGTTGGTGGATACAAGTTCACTAAGGTGCTCATGGATGGAGGCAGCAGTATTAATATCCTCTATTATGAGACCTTTCGCCGCATGGGTTTGACTGACAAAAATCTCAAGACTTCCAACACTGTTTTTCATGGAGTGGTTCCTGGTAAGTCGGCATACCCAGTGGGTAAGATTGAGCTGGAAGTGGCCTTTGGAGATGAACACGATTCCAGGGCTGAGAAATTAACCTTTGAGGTGGTCAAGATCAGAAGGCCGTATCACGCCCTCTATGGGCAGCCGGCTTGTGCCAAGTTCATGGCGAGGCTGTGTTATATTTATTTGCAGCTCAAGATGCCGGGTCATAAAGGCACCATCACAGTGCATGGGAGCCGGAAGATAGCCTTGGAATGTGAGGAAGGTGATGCCTCTTATGCTGAATCTGTTTGTGCGACAAAAGAATTGAAGTTCTACAAGGACAATGTTGACCCGATAGATATGATGTCTTTGAAAAAGCCAACCGCAGAGCAGGAGCCGGTAATGAAGTTTAAGTCGGCCGATGATACTAAACTTGTTGACATTGTTTCAGGCGATTCATCCAAGCAGTTCAGTATCAGTGCCAATCTGGATCCCAAATAGGAAACCGCGCTCATCGAGTTCATCCATGAGAACCGGAACATCTTTGCATGGAAGCCTTCTGACATGCCGGGTGTACCGAGAGAACTCGCTAAGCACACTCTTCATATTGATCCAAAGTTTAAGCTGGTCAAGCAGTTTCTTCGGCGATTCAATGAGGAGAGGCGTAAGTCCATTGGTGAGGAAGTAGCCCGGCTCTTGGCGGCCGGGTTCATTATTGAAGTTTTTCATATAGAGTGGTTGGCTAACCCGGTGCTTGTGCTTAAGAAAAACGGCACTTGGCGTATGTGTGTGGATTATATGGATTTAAACAAAGCTTGTCCAGCTGATCCTTTTGCTCTCCCTCGTATTGATCAAATTATTGATGCTACGGCAGGTTGTGAGTGTTTGAGATTTTTGGATGCTTATTCTGGTTATCATCAGATCAAGATGGCAGTTAAGGACCAGGAGAAGACAACGTTCATTACTCCATTCGGAGCCTTCTGCTATGTGTCTATGCCTTTTGGGCTCAAGAGTGCCCAGGCGACTTACCAGCGGTGTGTGCAGAATTGTCTTCATAATCAGATTGGGCGCAATGTTCATGCTTATGTGGACGACATTGTGGTGAAATCCAGAGAGAAGGAAACCTTGATAGATGATCTGAAAGAGACCTTTGACAATCTTTAGGTCTACAAGATGATGCTTAACCCGACCAAGTGTGTTTTTGGCGTGCCTGCAGGAAAGCTTTTGGGTTTTCTGGTTTTTAACAGGGGCATCGAGGCTAACCCGGAGAAGATCAAGGCAATCACCTCTCTGGCTAAGCCGGCGTGTATCAATGATGTTCAGCGTTTGGCGGGTCGTATTGCTGCTTTAAGACGGTTCATAAGTCGGTTAGGTGAGAAGGCCATACCACTGTTTCAAATGATGAAGAAGACAGATGACTTCGTCTGGAGTGACGCTGCCAACGCTGCCCTTGAAGATTTGAAGAGACAGCTAGCTGAGCCGCCGGTTCTGGCTGCTCCCATTGATAAGGAGCCATTATTATTATATGTGGCTGCCAACACACAGGCTGCCAGTGTGGCCATCATGGTGGAGCACAAGGAGGCTGGCAAAGAGTATCCGGTTCAACAGCCGGTTTATTATGTCAGTGAGGTGCTTATTGAGTCCAAGCAAAGGTATCCACATTGGCAGAAACTCGTTTATGGGGTCTTCATGGCAAGCCGGAAACTTAAGCAATATTTCCAGGGTTACCCCATCACTGTGGTCAGTTCTGCTCCTTTAGGAGATATCATCCAAAATAGAGAGGCCACAGGACGAGTTGCCAAGTGGGCCATTGAACTTGGGCCTCATGGTTTAAAGTATGTACCACGCACGACTATCAAATCTCAAGCACTGGTGGATTTCATCAACGATTGGACAGAACTACAGATGCCTGAAGAAAAGCCAGACAATGCATATTGGACTATTCACTTTGATGGGTCCAGGCAATTGGAGAGCTCGGGGGCTGGAGTTGTTTTAGCTTCCCCTCGAGGTGACAAATTTTGTTATGTGCTACGGTTGATGTTTCCCTGTACTAACAATGCATCTAAGTATGAGGCCTCACTCCATGGTCTTCGGATGGCCAAGGAGATGAGCTTATGTCGGGTAAGGTGTTTTGGCGACTCAGATTTGGTGACTCAACAAGTATCAAGGAAGTGGGATTCCAAGGATCCTCTCATGGCGGCTTAGTGCCGTGAAGTTGATGCCATTGCTGGACATTTCAAGGGTTACTAGGTGGAGCACATTGACCGTAGAAAGAACAAGGCGGCTGATGCCTTGAGCCGGCTGTGCTCTCAGCGTAAGCCGGTGCCGCCTAATACTTTCTTGGATATTCTGCATAACCCTTCGGTCAAGTTACCTACAGAGGAAGAGTTGGCTATTCCTGACCCAGAAGCACAATTGGTGGCGGCTCTTCATGTCTCCCAGATTGGACAGTGCCATATCTGGCCTACATGACCCGGGGCGAGTTGCCTGAGGATGAAACCTTGGCCAGGCAGATAAGCCGGCGGTCTAAGTCAATGACAATTGCCAATGGCGAGTTGCATCATCGCAGTGTCACTGGGGCGTTTCAGCGTTGTGTCTCTCCTGAAGAAGGCCAGGAAATTCTATGTGAGATTCATGAAGGGGATTGTGGCCATCATGTCGGGTCAAAATACCTTGTGGCCAAGGCTTTCCGTCATGGATTTTATTGGCTGACGGCTCATGTTGATGCATAGGACCTGGTCAGTAAATGTGACGGTTGTCAGAAGTTATCAAGACGTGCTCACGTGCCGGCTCAAGAGTTGAGGATGATTCCAATTATTTGGCCATTTGCAGTCTGGGGGCTTAACATGGTTGGGCCTTTCAAAAGGTCCAAAGATAAAAAGACCCACCTTTTGGTGGCGGTTGATAAATTCACAAAGTGGGTTGAGGCAGAGCCAGTTAGTAAGTGTGATGCATCTACAGCGGTTCAATTCATGAAGAAAGTGATATTTTGCTTTGGCTTTCCACACAGCATTATAACTGACAATGGCACTAATCTGTCTAAAGGCGCCATGGAAGAATTTTGTCAACGTGAGCATATTCGGCTTGATGTTTCATCAGTGGCTCACCCCCAATCCAATGGTCAAGCTGAGAGAGCTAATCAGGAGATCTTGAAAGGCATCAAGCCCCGGCTTTTGGTCCCTTCGCAGCAGACGCCAGGTTGTTGGGTTGAGGAGTTACCCTCTGTGATATGGAGCATCAATACTACTCCCAACAGGTCTACGGGTTATACGCCTTTCTTCATGGTTTACGGAGCTGAGGCGGTTCTCACTAGTGACATCCGTCATGACTCGCCCCGTGTGGCAGCTTATGTTGAGGCGGACAATGAACAGGCGCGTCAGGATGCCCTTGACCTGTTAGACGAAAAGCGTGACTTGGCAGCAGCTCGCTCGATGATTTACCAACAGGACCTACGCCGCTATCACAACCATCGGGTTAAGTCCAGAACCTTTCAGGAAAGTGATTTGGTGCTCCAGCTCATCCAGGATCAAACTGACACACACAAGTTATCCCCACCTCGGGAAGGGCCCTTTGTGGTCTGCAAGAACCTGAACAATGGGTCATACTACCTTATCGATGTTCGAGAGCACAAAGACTCACGTAAGTCGGAGGAGGAGACCCGCCAGCCGTACTACACTTGAGCCACCGGCTCTTATGATGTACATATTTTGACAATGTATATATTATGATAAGTAATAAAGAAGGACCTCTGTCCTTTTTTCATCCTCAAAGGGAATATGTCATTATTATTATAATTGTCATCTCACATGATCAATTGGGGGCTGATCGTATCCGAATCTATCTTGACCCATTTGATCCGGCTTATGATCATATTCGAATCTAGCCGTTAAACCTTATGATCACTAGGGGGCTTCCTGTTCAAACATAGGTCGTATTCAAACCAAAGAGAACATAGCTGTCGGTACCCTTTTGATTGGCACACTGCCGAGCTCACTAGGGGGCTTCTTGATCGTAGTCGAATCATAGCTCAACCCCTTTTTGGGAGCCAACTTTGATCATATTCGAACCAGAGTCATTAAAAAACTCTCAAGGTCATTAGGGGGCTTCCTGTTCAAACATAGGTCGTATTCGAACCAAAGAGAACATAGCTGTCGGTACCCTCTTGATCGGCGCAACGCCAAGGCCACCGGGGGCTACATGATCGTATTTGAATCCTAGCTTAACCCCATTGGAACGGTTTACTGATCATATTCAAATCAGAAGCCGTAACTTTTTTATACTCTATTTGGTTTAAATTTTCTTTGAACGCAGCCTTTATTTAACTTGAGACTTTTTTGAGGTTTAAAAAATACAAGTGTGGTTAATTTTAACCCGGCTTGATATTGGCTGATAAGTCGCCAATATATGAGAATCATTATACCTTTGGAAATATTGGTTTCCGAAGATTGGGTTATCACCCTTACTGTCCGGGTCATAAAAGCCGGCAGTGCAAATTTTGAAAGGTCACAGGTATAAGACTATAGTTGTATTTCAATATTAAGTGTTACAACAGGCTTATCTGTGATTCTTTTTATATATTAAAAATATCAAGTTATTATGACCCGCCTTATGGTTAAGCCGCGAGGGATCTTGTGATCTGTTTCTATGTGCAGGACAGTTCGAAGACTTGGTGAAAGCATAAGGAAAACAGATGAAAAGTATAACATGGGTGAATATGACATGGCGGCTTAATAGTACTAAGCACCAAAAATGTGCACGATGGCACGGCCAAATCAAAGTTATTTCTATTCTATTACATGACTCCCCGAGTCCAAATGATTCATACTGTTTTTACAGCACACCACAAGAATGAGTCGCCATGGCAGGTTAACTCTCATGTTGGCCTAAAGCGTCCGGGTTAGCCCTCTCCGCTTCTTCGCCCTATTCCCTTTCCTGGAAGGTTGATGATGACCAATAAATGTTGTTCAAAGCTTCAAATTCAGCTTCATCATCAACTAGTCCGGCCGGGTCAACTTCAGGGGCGAAGGTATGCTTACGGAGTGGGGGGATCAGATTGATCACTTTATAGTGAGGCGTTGGAATTCTCCGGTTCTCTGCGTCATAACCCACCTGGTACTTGGTGAGATCCACTTCCTCAGCTATCAGGGTGGCCATGGGGCGTACCTACTTCACACAAGCGGCAAAGTCTTCCTGTTCAAAAGAAGTGCCATCCTCCTTCAGGCTTGGATAACCAATAGTGATGTCGGTCGGGTCTAACTCTGGTAGCCAAGCTTTGGCTCGGCGTAAAGCATTCACTGCTCCGGCTCTCGCAGCTGACCGCCTTAGTTCATGGAACCTTTGGGGTAGCACAGAAAGTTTCTTTAGTACATCCGCCAGGAGGGTAGGCACTTCATTTGACAAAGCCACTGTGGCTAAGGCACGCTGAGATCCGGTGTACAGTTGTTCCACCAGCGTATAAACCGCCTTTAGCTTGATCAGCATATCTTGGTTCAGATTTGAACTCCTAGGGCCTGCATAAACATTGACAGATGAGTCAGTTCCAATTTGTATGATCAATTGAAAGGTTCAAGAATTTAACACTTGCAGGGCGGCTTACCAAAGACCACTGAGACCATCTGAGAGACATGGCATTTTAAACCGGATAATTCACCGGTTGCTTCTTCAAGAGCCGCCTCTGCCTTCTCAGCTCGATTAATCAACGCAATTTTTTCGTCAGCCCAGGCCTTTTTCTCCATTTCAAATTCTTTCTTCAGCTTTTCTTGTTTAGAAACGCTGAATTTAAACTTGGAGTCAACTCTTTGGGTTTCCGTCTCTTGGTCTTCAAGGCGGTTCTTTAGATTAGACACTTTCGATTCAAGTTGACTTGTGGCGGCCTATACAAATACCGGGTCAAGAATCAGGACAAACATGATGCAATATTAAGTCCCAAGCCTTTTGCAAGCAACAACTCTTGGCACTTGGGGACTAATGTCTACCGAAGAATCTTACTTAGTGTGGAGGTTTATGACAGTAAGTCCCAAGCACTTTGCAAGCAAGAGTACTTGGCACTTGGGGGCTAATGCATATTGTTGTTTAAAAGTTTCAAATGTTTTATTCAATACGACCATATGAAGGACCGGTTCAACCATACTGGTTAAGCCGCCCCTTGGGGACTATGGAGTAAGCCAGATTTCCTACATATCTTGTCCATATATGTTACTAATGTCACTAAATTTGTTTCTAAAAGTCTACAACGTATTCATCATAAGCAATAGACTTGGGGGCTGGCATAATAAAGACAAGTAAGTACAGAGAAAGGGTTGCACCTCAAATTTCTGGTGCATCTGCTTCACCATGTTAATTTCAATATCATGGCTGCTGTGCACTTGACTCATATAGCCAGAAAAGACCTCTTCAATACTCAGGTGAGTATAGTCAGTGACATCAAATTTGACCCGGCGGTGTTCCAGAAGCTCTTCCTTGGCGAAGCACTTGGCCATCACGGTTGGCCTTCCCGACTCAACAAAGCCGATTCTGGTGATCTTGACATCAGTATTTTGAGGATCATCTATCCTGACCAGGCTAGGAGCTTCCGGGTTTTCTGAGCCATCAACGGCTTGCTCAGCAGGCGGGTCAGCAGTTGGAGTTGGTATATCTTGAGCTGGTTCAGGTGGCGACTCATGAGTTGGCGATTCAGGCGCGGCTATTCCAAGTACTGGCTCGGTCACGACCGTGTCTTCAGCCAACTTGTTCTTCTTGACCCTTTTGCTAGGTTTGGCTTGCCCATTTCATAAAGACAAAAGGTTAGTGCAAATGCAATGAATTGAAATGAATATAGGATAAGCAAGTTATCATTACCCTGGAGCGGTCTTGAAAGCCGGCAGGTTAGACTGCATTGAGTCACCTGTGGAAAGGAGAAGTTTCCTGATAATCCGAGGAAGAATTGAGTGGTTAACGAGTGAGACCCGCCAAAGGATAAAAGAGATTTAAATCAGAGGTGACCTCATTCCTGCGCTTCTTTCGGGTGTTTGGCAAGCCGGAGGAGAGCTCCGCATCCTTGTTAGTCCAGGTCTGCCTCCGGCTCTCATGAATCTGTCGCTTCAAAAGAAATTGAGGATCTTTATAAGCTAAGGGATGTGAAAATCTTACTTTCCGGGTTACTCTACGAATTTTCTGTCTTGGCAAAGGCTCAGAGTTAGAGGAAATGATAGTTACCTCTTCAGCCTTGTTACGATTGGCTCATGTGTCCTCCTACTGATAATCAGTGTCAATAAGATGGTTAAAAAAAGGATCCAAGAGAGTCAAGGGCTACCTCCAACTCAGAAGAATCTTGTAGCGAAAGCAAGTCAGAGGCGGTGGCTTTCTTGCCCTTCTTCTTGGCAGCCTCTTTCCTGGCGGCTTTCTTCTCCTTCCTGGCTTTCTTTGCAGCCTCATGGTCATATTTGACCTTCCAGAATTTATCACCCTCCTGTGAGAGTTAGCAGAGGTATGAGTATGGGTGAAACCTCAAAAAATCAAAGTAATTTGTTCACATGGGCGGCTTACCTTTGGTGCTGGGTTAGTTTCGCAGAAGGGGGCTAGGCCCACCTTACCACAATCTTCTAGGCTCTCGTTCAAAAGGGACTTCGTCATATCATTGATGACATCTTCAGGTAAGTCTTCAGGGCTGTGCCGCAGAGGGTCATCCTTTTTACCTGTGTAGGTGCACATCAAGCCAGGGCGGCGGCTCAATGGAATGACCCGCCAGGCAAGCCAAACCTGAACTAAGTCGATGCCAGTTAACCCGTTCCCTAGAAGAGCTTTGATCTTGGCTAAGGTGGGGAGAGTGTTTTGTGTTTGGTGGCTGTAATCTTGTCAGGAAGCTGGTGGTTGGGCCCAAGACATAGAGCATGAAAACCGGGCAGAGGGTTCTCACCAGCCGGAGAGGTGTCTTGGCAGTAAAACCATGTCTGATTCCAGTCTTTGGGATGACTCGGCGGGTTGGCATAAGGAAAGATTACGTCCCTACGACGCTGGATCGAGACACCACCAAGTTCTAAGCTCTGGCCGTTGGCGCACTCATTCTGGCAGTTCAAGTAGAATAGCTCTCTGAAGAGTAAAATGTTGGGTTCTTCTCACAGATATACTTCACTGAATACTTGGAAGTTGCAGATGTTAGACACGGAATTGGGTCCGATGTCTTGTGGGTGAAGGTCAAAGAAGTGCAGCACATCTCTGAAGAATTTTGAGCCGTGTGGAGAGAAACCCCGGTTCATGTGATCTGTGAACACAATAACCTCTCCCGTTTTGGGCTGAGGAAATTCCTCCTTCGGGTTAGGAGCACGGTAGGACATGATTTCCTTCTTCGGCAGATAGCCGGTCTTCACAAAGTCATCAAGTGTGCTGTCTGTGACAATGGATTTGACCCAGTTGAAGGAAGTGGGTGCTTTCGGTGCCATTGTGATGAAAGCCTAAAAAAGAGTAAAAAGTACCGGTTCAAATTTAAGCCAGAGAAAACATTACGGTGCATATTCAAGATGGCGGCTTATGAAGGGGCCTGATGGTATAAGGATAATTATGTCAAAATTATTTAAGCCGCCATAGGCTCTATAAGCTGTTAAAGCTATTTAAACCGCCATGGGTGGTCAAGGTTATCAATTGAGCATTGCCTCTTTAAAGCCGGTGATAAGAGTCGCCATGGCTAGATGGATCTAACAAGTGCAGATTTTTGCCTAAGTGTTGCATAAACAAGTTCCACAAACTGCAGCTATTATTTTGGATCAAATGGTTGTTCAAAAAAGAAAATTTTCTAGACCTAAAAACATGGTACAGAGCAGTTCATGCGTACTAATGAGGATTCTTTACAAAGAAAGAGGATCTGCTGGTGCCTAAAATGGATGCAGAACAACTACCACATGAGATCTATGATACTGTTGGATCAAAAGAAGCCACGGCTGAAGAAACACGAAGAACTGAGATGAACTACAAACTGTAAGGAACTCGCTAACCCTAGCAGGGATCTAAGATGCAGAAAGGGGAAAACTTATAGCGGTAGATCTGTTGCAGAGGGGCGCCGCCGTTCTCTGGACGGATTTAGGTTGATGCAACAGCCAAAGTCGACGGAGACGAAGGTGCGCTGCGGCGGCGGCGGAGCTCGAGCGACAGTAGGGGGCGAGAGGAAGAAGACAAAGAAAGGGAAGAATGAATAAAGACCTGGTCGGGTCTATTTATAAGAAAGTACCACTAAAGAGCGTGAAAAACGAGGAGGCCAAAAACATAAAGTTATCCAACTACAAGGACACCTCGATTTTCGGGATGGTCATCAAGATAAAGATCCGTTGGGATACATTGAACAAAACGTGCATTTATGGCAGGTGACGTCATGGCGGGTTACCACGAATCCAGAGGATGACATCATGGCGGGTTACGAAAATTTCATAAGTAAAGGGCAGAAGATTTTTTCGTAAGTGTTGAAGATTGACATGAACCAGTCCAAATCAATCTAGGGCCTAATGTTGGGGATATAACTATTGGTATGACCCGCCCAGGAGGGGCCGGGTTATACCTACAAGTATTCTTGAAGCCCAAGACCAAGGTTGAAGATGGTGGTTCAGTTAAGGGCCCAAAGCCCAGAGGCGACTTAAGGCCCGTAGTGATAAACCGCCATATGTATGTGACTTGTATTGTAAGGCAAGAATAGTTAAGAGATCGAGCCGGACACTGTTTATGAGCCGGCCGGGACTCTGGGAGCCGCTGGGCGTCAACCTCTGTATATGAAGGGATGACCCGGTGGCGGTTCAGGGCAAGTAACAACAGATCGAGAGCTAGGTCAAGCGATTCCGCTCCCTAGTTATCGAGTCATAAGCAATCCCACTCAAAACTGGATCATAGGCTTTTACCTTCACCGTAAGGGGCCGAACCAGTATAAACCTCGTGTCCTTTGTCCCGATTAACCCCTTTAATCTTCCTGGTTGCGGTGGCTCCACGACTAAGTCCTTTCACTAGGACATGTGACGTGGCAATTCCACGACAGTAGCAACAATACAAATACGTGCCCTTATCCTTTCTGTCAATGGGTAGGATCACCGCAAGATTGAACCTACTACAAAGCACATCTCCCACTGAAGATAAATCAATCAAACTTGGCCAAAGTAGACTGATAGATCAGAGAGAAATACAAAGCTATAAAATTACACAATAATGAAGCATCAAGAACTCAAAATAGATCAATGAATGATCTGATCATAAACCCTCAATTCATCGGATCCCAACAAACAGATCGCAAAAGATTGCATCGGACTGATCTTAGAAGAGAACATTGTATTTACACACACACACACAGAGAGAGAGATAGAGAGAGCCATCTAACTACTGATATGGACCCGTAGGTTGATCAAGATAGCTTCCCCAATGGTTTGTTCCCTCCTACAGAGTCTTGCGGCGTCGGAAGAATTGTTTCGGGTGTTTCTCTAGGGGTTTTGGAATATTGTGGAATTTATAGGCCATGAATTAGGTCAAACGGAGCCACGTGGGGCCCACAAGCTTGCACCGCATGCCTACCCTCTTATGCATGTGGTGTGACCTTTTGGCTCCCTCGTGCGTCTTTTGGCCTCTCCTCTAAGTTTCTAGGTGCTCTTATGTTCCAGAAAAAATCACCATAAGTTTCATCGTGTTTCAATTTCGTTTGGTATGGTTTTTCTACGAAAAAAATGTGTTGAAAATGGGAACTAACACTAGGCACCAAATTAAAAGGTTAGTCCATAGAAATAATACAAAATGACATATAAAGCATAGAAAAACGATAATATAATAGCATGAAACAATCAATAATTATAGATACATTGGAGACGTACCAGCATCCCCAAGCTTAATTCGTACTCGTCCTTGAGTACGTAAATGATAACAAAAGATTTTTTATGTGAATGCTACCCAACATGTTCTTGATCAATGTAACTTGGATATGAATATTGGGATACAAATGATTCAAGGCAATAATCTATCAATTTGACATTAAAACGATAACACATAAACACGCAAGTACATAATTTATTGCCTTTCAAAATAATGATGTTAAAGAAAATGATCCCTACACACTTAATCACGGTAAGCATGCCACGCTTAGTCTTCCCTGCAGAGAGAATCTAATTAAGAACAACCCAGTGCCAAACGAAGCAATTAAATTATACTTTTTCTCGCTTCAACTTTTTAAATTCACGCAATACTTGAGCATGAACTAAGGTCTTGTGCACTTTGGATGGCTAAGAGAATGATAATGAGGGTTTGTAGGAGAAGATAAGGGTATAGGAAAGTGTCACATAAATGAGGCTAGATAGTTAGGCAATGGAGAGGCCTTACAAATGATGTTAATGCGGGGAGTAGGGATTGCCATGAAAATGATGCACTTAGAGCTATAGGTGTATGAAAGCTCTCTATTTGAAACTAATTGTGTGTGCATCCAACTTACTTGCTCATGAAGACCTCGAGCATTTTGAGGAAACTCTCATTGGAATATGCAAGTCAAGTTCTTATAATGAAAAAGCCCACTAGTATATGAAAGTGAAAATCATGTAGACTCTCATATGGAATACATGGTGATACTTTGAAGCACATGCAGGATAGTAGCATGCCCCATCTCTCTTTTTCTCGCATAAAGAACTCAAGTATTTATTGCGAAAATTTAGTTAGCCTTGAAGCAAAGTATAACTTGCATGCTCCTAGGAAGGAGGTTGGGAGGAGTTAACCATCGCGCACCCTCGATCCGAATGCACAAAGGTTTATTCAATCAATAATTAATTCTACTCTGACCTCATCGCTAATACTAATGGCTACCCCTTTCATGCATGGGGACTCAAAAACTATAATACCATTATAAATACTTAGCTTCAATTATCTACTAACACGCTCACATATTACCACTTTAATATCGCGAAATCATTGCAAGGAATGAAAACATATCATATTCAATGATCTACAATTCGATTCAAGTTTTTATTATACCACCTTTGTATACGTATCATTTTTGGACCAAACATATAATTCATGTAAATTACCACTTCCTATTCAACTCTTAAAAAGATAAAGTGAAGCAAGAGAGTGCAAATAATTTCTATAAAACATATTTCCATGCTCAAACAAGTATAGGTGAAGCAATAGAGCATTGCCTCAACTTAAAAAAGACATAAGTGAAGCATGAACGAGCAATCTATAAATTAGATAAAGGTGTGGCTTCTCATAATAAATGTGTCTATGGAATGTTGATTGTGAAAAACAGAAAGCAAAAATAAAAGCAAAGATCCTCCAAGCAAAATACATATCATGTGAAGAACAAAAATATAGGTCCAAGTTAGGTTTACCGATACTATTGAAGACGAAAGAGGGGATGTCTTCCGTGGCATCCCCAATTAGATGCTTGTGTCTTCTTTGAATATTATCTTGGGGTGCCTTGGGAATCCCCAAGCTTAGGATCTTGCAGCTCCTTATTCTTATTCACATCTTCACTTCACAAAAAACTTGAAAACTTCATTCATACGAAATTAACGGAACTCTTGACATAGATTAGTATAGTAAAATAACTCAATCACTTGGGTACTATAAAGACAAGATTCATAATTCTTCCCACATAATACCTACTATATAATATCATTTCTACAATTTATATATCCCGATATAAGTTGTACAAGCTTTAAAATAAGCAAACTATGCAATAAAAATAGAATCTATCAAAAACAAACCAACACATAAAGATCTATTTTTCTAGTCATACTTATGTAACTCAAAAAATTCCTCAAAATTAAGGAAACATATAAAATTTGCATAGAGATAATATGTAAAAAAATTAGTAATTGATCGAGTTCGATTACATAACAAAAATTCATATATTGGACACAGAAGTTTCTGTTTCTGCACAGAACGAAATATACAAGCATCCAAATCACCCTAAAGGCTTTACTTGGCGCAAAAATTAAAAGAAAAGATACAAACACAATTACTACAGTAGCAATAATCATGTATACACACTAAAAAAACTATTGGGTTACCTCCCAACAAGCGTTATTGTTTAATTCCCCTAGCTAGGCATAATACAAGATATCATGTATTATCAACTTTCGAAAGAATGCCATAGGTGGCTCTAATAACATATTCAAAAGGAGGTTTAATTTTCTTTCTAGGGAAATATCCCATACCTTTCTTTAAAGGGAATTGGAACTGTATGTTACCTTCCACATGTCGATAATAACATCTAAAGTTCTCAAAAACGGTATCCCAAGTATAATTGGACAAGATGGATTACATCCAATATCAAGAAAAATAAAGTCTATGGAACATAATTTCTATTAGCAGTAATAAGAACATCATTCACTCTTACCCGTAGACTTTTTAAAAGCATAGTCCGTTAAGTGCAAATTTAAAGAGCATTATGAAGGAAATATGCCCTAGAGGCAATAATAAAGTTATTATTTATTTCCTTATTTCATGATAAATGTTTATTATTCATGCTAGAATTGTATTAACCGGAAACATAATATATGTGTGAATACATAGACAAACATAGTGTCACTAGTATGCCTCTACTTGACTAGCTCGTTAATCAAAGATGGTTAAGTTTCCTAAGCATAGACATGAGTTGTCATTTGATTAACGGGATCACATCATTAGGAGAATGATGTGATTGACTTGATCCATTCCGTTAGCCTAGCACTTGATCGTTTAGTATGTTGCTATTGCTTTCTTCATGACTTATACATGTTCCTGTAACTATGAGATTATGCAACTCCCATTTGCCGGAGGAACACTTTGGGTGCTACCAAACGTCACAACGTAACTGGGTGATTATAAAGGAGTACTATAGGTGTCTCCAAAGGTACATGTTGGGTTGGCGTATTTCGAGATTAGGTTTTGTCACTCCGATTGTCGGAGAGGTATCTCTGGCCCCTCTCGGTAATGCACATCACTATAAGCCTTGGAAGCAATGTAGCTAATGAGTTAGTTACGGAATGATGCATTACGTAACGAGTAAAGAGACTTGCCGGTAACGAGATTGAACTAGGTATTGGATACCGACGATCGAATCTAGAGCAAGTAACATACCGATGACAAAGGGAACAACGTATGTTGTTATGCGGTTTGACCGATAAAGATCTTCGTAGAATATGTAGGAGCCAATATGGGCATCCAGGTTCCGCTATTGGTTATTGACCAAGAATAGTTCTAGGTCATGTCTACATAGTTCTCGAACCCGTCGGGTCCGCACACTTAACGTTATGATGACAGTTATATTATGAGTTTATGAGTTTTGATGTACCGAAGGAGTTCGGAGTCCCGGATGAGATCGGGGACATGACGAGGAGTCTCTAAATGGTCGAGACGTAAAGATCGATATATTGGACGACTATATTCGGAGTTCGGAAAGGTTCCGAGTGATTCGGGTATTTATCGGAGTACCGGAGAGTTACGGGAATTCGCCGGGGAGAAGTATTGGGCCTTATTGGGCCATACGGGAAAGAGAGAGGGGCTGCCTAGGGCAGGCCGCGCGCCCCCCCATGGCCTAGTCCGAATTGGACTAAGGGGAGGGGCCGCATCCCCTCCTTCCTTCCCTTCTCTCTTCCCCTTTCTTGTCTCCTACTCCTACTACTTGGAAGGACTCCTAGTTGGACTAGGAAAGGGGGAATCCTACTCCCGGTGGGAGTAGGACTCCCCTAGGGCGCGTCATAGAGAGGGCCGGCCCTCCCCTCCTCCACTCCTTTATATACGGGGGCAGGGGGCACCCCATAGACATACAAGTTGATCTACGGATCGTTCCTTAGCCGTGTGCGGTGCCCCCCTCCACCATATTCCACCTCGGTCATATCGTCGCGGAGTTTAGGCGAAGCCCTGCACCGGTAGAACATCATCATCATCACCACGCCGTCATGCTGACGGAACTCATCCCCGAAGCTTTGCTGGATCGGAGCCCGGGGATCGTCATCGAGCTGAACGTGTGCTGAACTTGGAGGTGCCGTACGTTCGATGCTTGGATCTATCGGATCGTGAAGACATACGACTACATCAACCGCGTTGTGCTAACGCTTCCTCTTACGGTCTACGAGGGTACATGGACAACACTCTCCCCTCTCGTTGCTATGCCATCACCATGATCTTGCGTGTGCGTAGGAATTTTTTTGAAATTACTACGTTCCCCAACACATTCATTCATGTTGGTGAAACCGAGAACATCATACACTGCTTTTGGCATAGTTGAAACTCTAACATAAATTCACAAAGCTTTGAACTCATAATCCTGAATTTTAATCTTAAGTTTAGGTTCCCACACATTATGCAACTTTCTAGGTATTGAAACCTCTAATTCAAGTCTTTCTTCATTAGTTTTGACAAGAGCTTCTACAATATGTTTCGTAAAAGCTTTATTTTGTTCATAGGCATTGGGTTAATTAATCATGGATTGAAGAAAGAAAATACATTAAGTAAGGGAACAACTATCATAATTAAAATAGAGTAGTAGGAACATCACTATCTAAATTTTCCTCTTCAAACCTTGTTTTATCATTACTAGGAGCAAGTTCAGGACCCTCCAAACAATTAGGATGCCTCTTAGCTAAAGTTGACTCTTCTTCATTCCTTAATTATCAACCTAAATATTTCTAAACAAATATTCAATAGTGGATAGACCAATAGTTTTAACATCTTCATCATTACTAGCAAGAAAATGTGATTCAACATCATTTCCTCTATTTCCCTCTAGATCTAAACATATCAGTCATTTTCCTATTGTAATGAATGGAGACTTAGATTGCTTTCAAAGCTTCAGGAATTTCATCCTTATTAGGTGGAATTTTTTTAATTTTAATCATATCCACATCATCCACAAGTCTACCAATGTTTCTAGACATGGCATCAACTTTACTTAATTTTTTCCTCTACCATAGTATTGAATTTTTTTGTGAACTAATAAATTATTTAACATTATTCTCAGGATCAATAGGTATCATATTATTAATAAATGAATTAACATAAAATTTATCATAACTATATACGGTCTAGGATTATTATTTAAATTCCCTCTATAAACATTATTATTGAAATTGTTCCTTGAGATAAAATTCACATCAATAGCATCATTTTATTGTTCAATTTAAGTATATAGAGGAACATCATTTGGATCAATAGGAGCACTCTTAGTACTAACATGGACATGATAGCATCAACTTTATTGCTTAGGGTGGACATTTCCTCGACATAATTTACCTTCTTACCAGTTGAAGCGCGCTCAGTGTGCCATTGGGAATAGTTTGCCGCCATATTATCAAGAAGATTTATAGCCTCTCCATGTGTTTACCCATAAAGTGCCACCTGCAATTGAATCTAGAAGGTCTCTTGAAACAAAGTTTAGTCCCACATAATTTTTTTCCACTATCATCCATAAGCTCAATCCTTGTGTGGGATAAATTTTTAAAGATAATTTTCATTCTATCCTATGCTTGTGCAACATGTTCTTTCTCAGGTTGCTTAAATTTCATATTTTTTTTCAAAGAAATAATTTGGACAGGAGGAAAGTACTTATTAATGAAGGCATCGTCCCATTTAGACCAAGAATCAATACAATTTTTCGGCGAAGAAGATAGCTGATACGTCCATTTTGCATCATGTTTTCCTACTATTATTCATAGTGTTTTTATTCATTATAACACTTTTTAGAGTAATTACAATGTCTTTTATCTCAAAATATGCAAGGTTTACACAAAGAGGGAGAATGCCGCCAGCTGGAATTCTGGACCTAAAAAGCCATGTTAGACATACCTATTCTGCACATCCCCAAATGAGCTGAAATTTCACGAAGAATTATTTATGGAATAAATAAAAATATTGGAATAAATAAATACCAGAGGGGGCCACTCATGTGCCCACTAGGCACCAGGGCGCGCCACCCCCTCCAGGCTCGCCCTGGTGGTTAGTGGGCTACATGGCCCACCTCTGGTGACCATATTCTGGTATATAAGGTATTTCGACCGAGAAGAAATTAGGAGAGGAATTTCGAGACGGAGTTCCACCGTCTCGAGACAGAACTTGGGCAGGATCAATTTTGCCCTCCAGCAGAGCAATTCTGCTTTGGGAAGTTCCCTCCGGGAGAGGAAAATCAAAGCCATCGTCATCACCAACAACCCTCTCATCTTGGGGAGGCCAATCTTCATCAACATCTTCAAGAGCACCATCTCATCTAAACCCTAGTTCATCTCTTCTGTTCAAGCTTTGTAACAAAACCTCAGATTGGTACCTGTGGGTGACTAGTAGTGTTGATTACATCTTGTAGTTGATGCTAGCTGGTTTATTTGGTGGAAGATCATATGTTCAGATCCATTATGACATTTATTACTCCTTTGATCTTGATCATGGATATTATTTGTGGGTAGTTGCCTTTCTACTTGAGGCCATGGGAGAAGTCATGTTGCAAGTAATCATGTGAATTTGATATTCATTAGATATTATGATGATATGTATGTTGTGATTCCCTTAGTGGTGATACGTGAACGTCGACTACATGAAACTTCACCATATTTGAGCCTAAGGGAATGCATTGTGGAGTAGTTATTAGATGATGAGTTGCTAGAGTGATAGAAGCTTATACCCTAGTTTATGCGCTATTTCATAAGGGACTGATTTGCATCCATATGTTTAATGCTATGGTTAGATTTTATCTTAATACTTTTCTCATAGTTGCGCATGCTTGCGAGGAGGTTAACCATAAGTGGGAGGCTTGTTCAAGTAAGAACATCACCCAAGCACCGGTCCACCCACATATCATATTATCAAAGTAGCGAACGCGAATCAAACCAACATGATGAAAGTGACTAGCTAAAATTCCCATGTGCCCTCAAGAGCGTTTTACTTACTATAAGAGACTGTTCCGGACTGTCCTTTGCTATAAAAGTATGGACTATCTTGCTACAGTTTTGTTACCGTTACCGTTACTTGGTCGTTACAAATTATCTTGCTATCAAACTATCTAAACCTACAAATTTAGTCCTTTAGAAATTACCTTTCTGAAAACCGCTTGTCATTTCCTTCTGTTTCTCGTTGAGTTTGACACTCTTACTTATCGAAAGGACTACGATTGATCCCCTATAGTTGTTGGTCATCAAGAATCTTTTCTGGCGCCATCGCTGGGGAGTGAAGCACTCTTGGTAAGTGGAAATTGGTAAGGGAAAATTTATATTACGTGCTGAAATTTGTTGTTACTTGTTAGTATGGAAAACAATCCTTTGAGGGGTTTGTTCGGGGTATATTCACATCAACGGGAAGCACAAAGATTTTCCCCTCAATCTACTACACCTACTAAAAATATTGGTTATGAAATTCCTTCGGGTATGATAGAGAAACTGCTAGCTAATCCTTATGCAGGAGATGGAACACTACATCCTGATATGCACTTAATCTATGTGGATTATTTAAGCTTGCAGGTTTGCTCGGAGATGAAGTTAATCAGAAGGTTTTCCCTTTATCTTTGGGGAAAAAATCATTGACATGGTATAGGCCATGTGATGATATTGGAGCTTGGGATTGGAATCGATTGAAATTGGAATTTCACCAAAAGTTTTATCCTATGCATCCTATGCCTCTAGTTCATCGTGATTGGAACTATATATATATATATATATATATATATATATATATATATATATATATATATATAATTTTTGGCCTCGTGAAGGAGAAAGTATCGCTCTAGCTTGGGAGAGGCTTAAATAAATATTATATTCATGGCCCAATCATGAGCTTTCAAGATAAATTATTATACAGAATTTTTATGCTCAGCTTTCTCGTAATGATCAATCCATGATCGATATTTCTTGTGCTGGTTCTTCTATGAAGAAGACTATTGAATTCAGGTGGGATCTCTTTGAAAAAATTAAACGCAACTCTGAAGATTGGGAACTCAACGAAGGTAAAGAGTCATGTATCAAGCTTGAGTTTGATTGTGTTAAATCTTTCATGAATACCGATGCTTTTCACAAGTTTAGCACTAAATATGGACTTGACTCTGAGATAGCTAGTAGCCTATTTTTGTGAATCATTTGCTACTCATGACGATCTCCCTAAAGAGAACTAGTTTAAACATCATCCCCCTATTAAAGAAAAGATTGAGGAGCCAATTACAGTTAAAGATGAAACTATCATTTACAATATTGATCCAGTTGTGTCTACTGCTTATATTGAAAAACCACATTTTCCCGTTAGGACAAAGGAACATACTAAGGTTTCAACCATGAATAATAAGAGTAATATTAAAGTACCTAGACCCTTTGAACAAATTAAATTAGACATAATATTGCTATGGTTAAAGATCTCTTGGTAGATAATATTGATGGGCATGTTATTTATTTCTGTGTTGAAGCTTCTAGAATTGCCAAACCCGATACTAAAGATAAGAACAAGAATTTTTTTGGCATGCCTGTTGTCTCAGTTAAAATTGGAGATCATTGCTATCATGGTTTATGTGATTTGGGTGCTATTCCTTTTACCTTATACCAAGAAGTTATGAATGATATAGCACCAACTGAAATAGAAGATGATGTTACTATTAAACTTGCAAACAGAGACACCATCACAACACTTGGGATTGTTAGAAACATTGAAGTCTTGTGTGGAAAAATAAAATACCCTACTGATTTTCTAGTTCTTGCTTCTCCACAAGATGATTTATGTGCGATAATATTTGATAGACCTTTCTTGAACACTGTTAATGCTAAAATAGATTGCCATAAAGAAATGGCCACTATCGATTTTGGTGATGTGTCTGATGAGTTTAATTTCCCCAAGTTTCGTAAACAACCTCGTAATAAAGAAAATGGCCCACTAGTAAGGATAAAATAATTGGTCTTGCTTCTATTGTTGTGCCTCCTACTGACCCACTAGAACAATATTTGCTAGACCATGAAAATGATATGCATTTGCATGAAAGAAATGAAATAGATAAAATATTCTTTGAACAACAACCTATCCTTAAAATCAATTTACATGTTGAAACTCTAGGAGTTCCTCCTCCACCTAAAAGTGATCATGTGTTTGAATTAAAGCAATTTCCTGACGCTTTGAAGTATGCTTATCTTGATGAGAAAAAGATATATCAAGTTATTTTTAGTGATAACCTTACATAAGATGAAGAAGAGAGATTATTAAAAATTCTTAGGAAGCACCGTGCTGCTATTGGATATACTCTTGATGATCTTATGGGCATTAGTCCCACTATATGGCAACACAAGATTAATATGGAACCTGATGCTAAACCCGTCATTGATCATCAACGATGATTGAATCCTAAGATGAAGGAAGTGGTAAGAACTGAAATACTAAAGCTTCTGGAAGCAGGTATAATATATCCCATAGCTGATAGTAAATGGTAAGTCCCGTTCATTGTGTCCCTAAGAAAGGAGGTATAACTGTTATTCCCAATGATAAAAAGGAACTCATTCCACAAAGAATAGTGACAGGCTATAGAATGGTAATTTATTTTAGAAAATTAAACAAAGCTACTAGAAAAGATCATTACCCTCTGCCTTTCATAGATCAAATGTTAGAAAGATTGTAAACGCACACACACTTTTGCTTTTTGGATGGATATTCTGGTTTCTCTCAAATACTTGTATCACAACCAGATAAAAGAAAACCACCTTTACTTGTCCTTTTGGAACTTATGCTTATAGACGCATGCCTTCTGGTTTATGTAATGCACCTGCTACCTTTCAAAGATGTGTGACTACTATATTTTCGGACTTATGTGAAAAGATTATTGAGGTTTTCATGGATGGGTTTTCCGTTTACAGAACTTCTTTTGATGATTGCTTAAGGAACCTTGATCGAGTTTTGCATAGATGTGGCAAACTAATCTTGTCTTGAATTGGGAGAAGTGCCACTTTATGGTGAACGAAGCTATTGTCTTGGGGCACAAAATTTCAGAGCGAGCTATTGAGGTGGATCAAGCTAAAGTTGATGCAATTGAGAAAGTGCCATGTCCTAAAGATATTAAAGGTATTCCTAGTTTCTTTGGTCATGCTGGTTTCTATAGGAGTTTATTAAAGACTTCTCTAAAACTTCTAGGCCTCTTACCAATATTTTGCAAAAAGATGCTCCATTTGTTTTTTATGATGATTGTGTAGAAGAATTTGAAACACGTAAGAAAGCCTTGACTTCTGCACCTATTGTTAAACCACCTGATTGGAACTTGCCTTTTGAAATTATGTGTGATGCTAGTGATTATGTTGTTGGAGCTGTTCTAGGACAAAAAGTTGATAAAAATTAAATGTTATTCATTATGTTAGTAAAACTCTAGATAGTGCCCAAAGAATTATGCCACTACTGAAAAAGAATTTTTAGTAGTTGTGTTTGCTTCTGATAAATTCAGATCTTACATTGTTGATTATAAAGTAAGTGTTTACAACGACCTTCGGGCTATTAAATACCTTACGGAAAAGAAATATGCTAAACCTATACTCATTAGGAGGGTTCTTTTGATACAATAATTTCACTTACACATCACTGATAGCAAGGGAGCTGAGAATCATGTAGCCGATAGCTTGTCTAGGTTAGAAAATATTCTTGATGACCCACTAGCTATTGATGATAGCTTCCCTAATGAACAACTACCTATCATAAATGTTTCTCATAGTACTCCTTGGTATGCTGCTTATGCTAATTATATTGTTGCTAAATTCTACTATGATTTAAGACATTGCTTTTGGGATGACCCACATCTATATAAAGGAGTAGATGGTATTACTAGACGATGAAAACCTGAGCATGAACAGGAACAAATCCTACAGAAATGTCACTCTGAAGCCTACAGAGGGCATCATGCGGGAGATAGAACTGCACACAAGGTATTACAATCTGGTTTTTATTGGCCTACTCTTTTTAAGGATGCTCGTAAGTTTGTCTTATCATGTGATGAATGTCAGAGAATTGGTAATATTGTTAGATGTCGGGAAATGCCTATGAATTATTGACTTGTTATTAAACCATTTGATGTTTTGGGGCTTTGATTATATGGGACCTTCTCCTTCCTCTAATGGGTATACACATATTTTGGTTGTTGTTGATTATGTCACTAAGTGGGTAGAAGCTATTCCAACTAGCAGTGTTGATCATAACACCTCCATTAAAATGCTTAAAGAAATTATCTTCCCAAGGTTTGGAGTCCCTAAATATTTAATGAATTATGGTGGTTCATATTTTATTCATGGTGCTTTCCATAAACTACTTGCTAAATATGATGCCAAACATAGAATTGCATCACCCTATCATCCTCAATCTAGTGGAAAAGTTGAACTTAGCAATAGATAAATAAAGTTAAAATTACAAAAAACTATCAATAGGTCCCGAAAGAGTTGCTCTAAGAAACTTGATGATGCACTCTGGGTCTATAGAACAGCTTATAAAATTCCTATGGGTATGTCTCCATAGAAAATGGTTTATGGAAAAGCTTGTCACTTGCCTCTCTTGAGTTAGAACATAAAGCATATTGGGCAATTAAAGAACTCAACTATGACTTCAAACTTGCCGGTAAAAATAGGTTACTTGATATTAGCTCACTATATGAATGGAGAACCCAAGCCTATGAAATGCCAAATTGTTCAAAGAAAAAGTCAAAAGATGGCATGACAAAAGAATCCAAAAGCGGGAATTCAAAGTTGGTGAATATGTTCTATTGTAAAATTCTCATTTTCGATTTTTTGCAGGAAAACTTCTTTCCAAATGGGCAGGACTATATATCATCGAAGAAGTTTATCGCTCTAGATCTATTAAGATCAATAATGCCGAAGGCACTAGTCCGAAGGTGGTCAATGGACAAAGAATTAAGCACTCTATTTCAGGTACACCTATTAATGTTGAAACTAACATGATGCAAACCATGACACAGGAGGAACACATAAAATAGACCTTCTAGAGCACTCCGAAACCCTGAAAAGGAAGAGGTATGTGATACGGTAAGTAAACAGACTCCAAAAATTCTGCAAAAATATTTTCTGTCAGTTTTGGAATATTAGAAAAAAAGGAAAATGAGAAACAACCAGGAAGGCAACCAAGGTGACCACTAGGCACTAGGGCGCGCCTGGCCCACCTGGCGCGCCCTGATGGGTAGTGGCTCCCTCGGGCACCTTCACGACTCCGTTTTCCTATGGTATACTTGTTTCCCAAGATAAAAATTCTTTATATATACTCCCGAACGATTTAACCACCGTATCACGGAGAAATCGTATGTTCATGTTTCCTGCTATTTTCTTGTCAGATCCATCAAGCCAGGCATCATGTCTTCTCCCTCCTCCAATAATGTAGAAGAAGATGCTTGGCTGCTGAAGATAGAACTATGGAGAGAATAGCCAAAATAAGCCACCAAGGAGGACAAGGTCAAGGAAATTACGGGGGATCAGGCTAAAGAAGGGGGGAAAGCCATGCTCATGGAACTATAATCATCTCACCCCCACTAAAATTGAGGCTTTAAGGTCCTTTGAAATGGTACGCGTTCAGAATAAATATCTCACCCGTGAAGTTATTTTGTTGGAAGAGCAAAATATCGCCCTTTGGAGCGTCAACTGTAGATAGGAGTACCTGCTAAAGTTGAAGTGTGAAGCCACTACTACACCACCATCACCACCATCATCACCAAAGAAGGATACTTAAGTACACCAGAATGGGCACTCCCCTTGGCTTGTGCCAAGCTTGGGGGAGATGCCCCGACATCATATCACCATCACTTCTACTATCTTCACTAGTTTTAGTTTGATCCTTAGTCATTTCTTGACTTAGTTGCATAAAAATTTAGTATGATCTATTTCCGAGTGCTAGTTTCGTGATCTATCTATCTATGTAATCGAGTGTGAGTTACATAATAAAGATTAGTTTGAGTTTTTGCTTCTTTACCTTTACGTTTCAATCGAAATAGAGGCCATAATGAAAAAGATCATATGCTAATCTTATGGTAAGTAATGACATCACCTAAGGAAAAGTATAAGTGGTAAAATGTATTGAAAGTTGACAAACATAGCATTGGTCAATGATGCAATTCATGAAAGAATTAATAAGGGGAGCCATGCAAATATACCATCTTGGACATCTTTTATGATTGTGAGCCCCCATTAAATATTTTATGCCAAATTGTTGACGTTGGACAAGGAAGATAACATAATGATTTATGTTTGTTCATATTCACATAGAAGTTATATTGTCATAGATCCTCTAACATGTGGTGCTTGCCCAATATCTTTGCTAGCCAAAAATCTGCACCAAGTAGCGATACTACTTGTGCATCTAAAAACCTTAAACCCAAATTTGTGTTTTAAGAGTCCAACATACCTACCTATGGATTGAGTAAGATCTTTTATGTAAGTTGTCATCGGTGCATAAGGGAATAAAAATTGCTTCTAAATGTGTTTGATCTTTTAGTGTAAAGGAAAATAAGCGTTGTACGAACTTGTGATGGCAAAGTAATAAAAGCGACAGATTGCATAATAAAGGTTGCTATCATAAGGGGCAATATAACGTGACATTCTTTTGCATTAAGTGATTGTGCATACAAAACCAAAAAGCGCATGAGAACCTCTACTTCCCTCTGTGAAGGGCCTATATTTTACTTTTATGTATTTACTTTTTATGCAAGAGTCAAAGTGTTCTCCTCTATTCCTTTTTATTGTCTCTTTTGCAAGCACCATGTGGTGGGGAAAGATCTATGCACATATATCCAGTTGAATGTAAGTGATTATGAATTATTATAGTTGACATTAATAACCCACAAGTATAGGGGATCAATTGTAGCCTTTCTCGATAAGTAAGAGTGTCGAACCCAACGAGGAGCTAAAGGTAGAACAAATATTCCCTCAAGTTCTATCGACCACCGATACAACTCTACGCACACTTTACGTTCGCTTTATCTAGAACAAGTATAAAACTAGAAGTACTTTGTAGGTGTAAGGGATAGGTTTGCAAGCTAATAAAGAACACGTAAATAAAAGATAGGGGTTGTTTAGATAAAGAAACAATTAAGTTAGTTTTAGTAGAGATATTTTTGTCACAAGAAAGTTATTTGTCCCTAGGCAATCAATAACTAGACCGGTAATCATTATTATAATTTTATATGAGGGAGAGGCATAAGCTAACATACTTTCTCTACTTGGATCATATGCACTTATGATTGGAACTCTAGCAAGCATCGGCAACTACCAAAGATCATTAAGGTAAAACCCAACCATAGCACGAAAGTAGCAAGTCCTCTTTACTCCCATACGCAAACAACCTACTTACTCGGGTTTGTGTTTCTGTCACTCATGCCACCCACCATAAGCGAATCATGAACATATTGCAAACCCTACAATAGGTATCCCTCACGCTTGCACGACACGAAGAGCACCATAGGACAACAACAATAATAAAACATACAACTCAAACCAAACATGATCATCAATCAACCCATAGGACAAAACGGATCTACTCAAACATCATAGGATAGCCATACATCATTGGGAAATAATATATAGTGTTGAGCACCATGTATAAGTAGAGATTACAACAGGTAAAAGAGAGGTTACACCACTGCGTAGAGGGGGAGAGAGATGGTGATGTTGGCGGTGAAGTTGTTGGTGTAGATCACCGTCACGACGATGGTCCCGACGGTGTTCCGGCACCACCGGGGGAGAGAGGGAGAGAGCCCCCTCCTTCTTCTTGACCTCCCCCCCTAGATGGGAGGAGGATTTCGCCTCTAGTCCTTGCCCCCCATGGTGGCGGAGGGGTGGGAGCCCCTTTGAGATTGGATCTCTCTCTCTGTTTCCTTCTGTTTCTGCGTTTCTGTTTTCTGGCATTTAACTGTTTCTTAAATTCACTGAGATCCGTAACTCCAATTGGGCTGAAATCTTAACACAATTTTTATCCGGATATTATCGTTCTTGCAGCCGAAGAAGGGCACCAACCGCCTTACAGCGTGGCCACAAGCTTCCTAGGTGCGCCCAGGGTAGGGGCGCACCCCTAGGGCTTCTGGGCCCCTCGGGCATCGTCTTGCATTGATTCCTTTTCCGAAAAAATCACATATATTCCAAAAAAAATCTCCGTATGTTTTTATTGCCTTTGGACTCCGTTTGATATGGATATTTTGTGAAACAAAAACATGCAACAAATAGGAACTGGCACTAGGCGCTGGATCAATATGTTAGTCCAAAAATAATATAAAAGTTGCCAAAAGTATATGAAAGTTGTAGAATATTGGCATGAAACAATCAAAAATTATAATACGATGGAGACGTATCAGACATCACCCTTGAGGTGAATGAGATGGTAGGCGAAACTATAAGCCCCTGTCTTTCTATGTGTCCGGTTGAAACTTTTTTCTCACATATATGTTCTGAGTGTTAGCAATCATAGAATACTAAATGATGGTTGAGTATGTGGACTTGCTAAAAGGCTCCGATACGAGAGCCTTCCTGAAAATATGATGAATTGTAATTACAAAGTTGACTGAGAACATAGTTTGTTTGTTTTCAAGAAAGTTTATGCTTTATACTTCGATGTTGTGAGGAATTATTACTTGCTCATAAGAAGTTTTATGATAAAGTTTATTGCTGTTATAATAATAAGCATGATGCTACTATGTCCGTACTTTGTTTTTATCGACACCTCTCTCTCTAAACATGTGGACATGATTTTCATATCGGCTTTCGCTTGAGGACAAGCAAGTTCTAAGCTTTGTTGTGTTGATACGTCCATTTTGCATCGTGTTTTCCTATTGTCATTTATAGTCTTTTTATTCATTATAACACTTTGTGGAGTAATTCTAATGCCTTTTCTCTCATAATATGCAAGGTTTACACCAAGAGGGAGAATGCCGGCAGCTGGAATTCTGGACCTGAAAAATCCATGTCAGAGATACCTATTCTACACATCTCTAAATGGGCTGAAATTTCACAGAGAATTATTTTGGAATATATAAAAAATATTGGAATAAAGAAATACCAGAGGGGGCCACCCATGTGCCCACTAGGCACCAGGGCGCGCCACTGATACGTCCATTTTGCATCATGTTTTCCTGCTTTTATTTATAGTGTTTTTATTCATATAACACTTTATGGAGTAATTCTAGTGCCTTTTCTCTCATAATAGGCTAATAGGCAAGGTTTACAGAAATAGGGAGAATGCCGACAGCTGGAATTCTGGACCTAAAAAAGCTATGTCAAAGATACCTATTCTGCACATCTCCAAATGAGCTGAAATTTTACGGAGAATTATTTTGGAATATATAATAAATATTGGAGAAAATAATTACTAGAGGGGGATGCCAGGTGTCCACATGACACCAAAGCACGCCAGGCCCCCCAGGCGCGTCCTTGTGGGTAGTGGGAACCCAGGCCCACCTTTGGTGCCCATCTTCTGGTATATAAGGTCTTTTGACGTAGAAAAAAATGGAGGACTTTCGGGACGGCACGCAAGTGGAACTTGGGCATGAGCACTGAGGGAGTCCTGGACTAGGGGGTGTCCGGATAGCCGAACTATCATCATCGGCCGGACTCCAAGACTATGAAGATACAAGATTGAAGACTTCGTCCCGTGTCCGGATGGGACTTTCCTTGGCGTGGAAGGCAAGCTTGGCGATACGGATATGTAGATCTCCTACCATTGTAACCGACTCTGTGTAACCCTAGCCCTCTCCAGTGTCTATATAAACCGGATGGCTTTAGTCCGTAGGACGAACAACAATCATACCATAGGCTAGCTTCTAGGGTTTAGCCTCCTTGATCTCGTGGTAGATCTACTCTTGTAATACCCACATCATCAATATCAATCAAGCAGGACATAGGGTTTTACCTCCATTAAGAGGGCCCAAACCTGGGTAAAACATCGTGTCCCTTGTCTCCTGTTACCATCTGCCTAGAAGCATAGTTCGGGACCCCCTACCCGAGATCCGCCGGTTTTGACACCGACATTGGTGCTTTCATTGAGAGTTCCTCTGTGCCGTCGCAATCAGGAGGGATGCCTTTTCCCGTCTTTAAAGACGGCGCCGTTGTCAAGGGAGCTTTGGCCCCCGGCCAAACTATCCGGCTAGGCGGTTTTCTTATGACCGCCTGTTCGGCCGCCGCTCCGACAATGACCTATCGAGTCATCAAAAGCGATCTTCACGTCAATTCGGAATTCGCCGAGCAGCTAGATCCGATGGAGCTCTCCTCCGTAAATGAGCTCTTGGATCGCATCGCCGCCCTGGGAGTCGCCACAGACTACGATCAGATTGGGCTTAAAACCGATCTGAGAGAAATTAACTCTCCCCAGGCTACCCACCACGTTGTCGTGGTAGAGGAACAATGCGGCGACTCTTCCTCTATGTTAAAGACCAGTTATGTCCGGATTCCCGATCCCTTCATGCCGGGTTCCCGCGGAGGGACGGATGTCAATCATGTACTGAACCTAAAGTCAGGCATCAGACTAGATTTGTTGGATAACATCCAGCAATCCAAGCTTCCAAATCCGGAAACTTCTCGGCCTTTGAGCCTCAGATCGGGCGGGGTTCTGAATTTAATTCCGCCCGCCCACCCAAACATAAGTGATCTATCTCAAATATGGCAAGAGTCCGATGAAACAGTACATCACTACTGGGCCAGATTCCTCCTGGTCATGGACAGGATAAAAGACTGCCGTGAGGAAAGCGCAATCTCAATTTTCTGCAACAATTGCACGGACAAGGGAATCATGAACGCCATAAGTCGTCGCGAAGTTACATGCCGATCTGGCAACCATAGTACAAAAATACTGTGTGATGGAGAGTGCCTGGAAAACCGAAACTAGGTTTTGGGACAATCCGGCCCTGAATACAACCCTAGTTCGAAATAAAAGGGTGCGTCATACTCAAGCACCTAGGTTAGAAACCAAAAAGCAAAAACCCCCTAAAGGGCACGGAACCGTACTGGAGGGATGGCTCAACGGACCCTGTAAAATCCACAGTACGGAGGGCGCCACTCCAACACATAGCCTTCGAGCATGTTGGATACTACGGCAGGTGGCCAAAAGTGGCGAAGGCTTTCTAGCCCCGGGCAACCAGCCCAACAGTACGAGTACGGTATTAACAGTCTTCGAGACTTTCACATCAAATAACATGCGGAAACGAACAATCCTCAGCCTCGCCGAAGTCTACCAAGTAGCAACAACAAATCCATGGAGCGACACGGCTATCACCTTCAATGCCAGTGACGAACCTAAATTCCGAACAGCTCGAGCACCAGCCGCATTGGTCCTCAGTCCGATAGTGGACAACTTTCGTCTTACCAAGGTACTCATGGATGGCGGCAGCGGACTAAACCTCATCTACGAGGAAACCCTCCAAAAAATGGAAATTGACTGGAGGCACATTGAGCGAAGCAGCACAACCTTCAGAGGAATAATCCCTAGTCGAGAAGTACGCTGCACAGGAAAAATCACACTAGACGTAGTGTTCGGCTCGCCGGACAATTACAGGTCCGAAGAGGTCACGTTCCAAGTGGCCCCATTCGGCAGCGGATATCACGCCTTGTTAGGGCGAGAGGCATTCACAATATTCCAAGCTATACCCATTACAGGTACATGAAGCTCAAAATGCCCGGGCCCAATGGAATAATCACTCTTGTCAGTGATCCAGATATAGCACTCGGCGCTGAAAATAAGACAGCCGCACTGGCCCTAGAGGCATTATCCGAAGCCCTAGCGGCAGAGGAACTCACTGCGCTGCGCTCCACGGTGGATAGGGACGATCTGATACTCGATAAGAGGTCTAAGTCCGCCTCTTTTAAACCAGCAGACGAAATAGTCAAATTCCAGGTCCATCCAAGGGACCCTACAAAGACGGCCTCCATTGGGGCACAATTAAATCCTGATGTAGAAGTCGCACTACGAGAATTCCTTCGGGAAAATTGGGACATTTTTGCCTGGCACCCTTCAGACATGCCAGGAATCCCACGCAGGCTGGCAGAACACAGCCTAAATATCCTAAAAGGATTCAAATCAGTCAAACAGGCTCTTTGGCGATTTTCCGAACCCAAAAGACAGGCAATGGGAGAGGAGCTAGCCAAACTCTTAGAAGCCGGATTCATCAGAGATATAAAACATCCGGACTGGCTAGCCAACCTGGTAATGGTACCAAAAAAGGACAAATCCTGGCGCCTTTGTGTCGATTTCAAAGACCTTAACAAGGCCTGTCCAAAGGACCCTTTCCCTCTCCCTCGCATCGACCAAATCATCGATGCTACCGCAGGGCACGATTCATTGTGCTTCCTCGACGCATACTCCGGATACCATCAAATCAAGATGGCGGAAAAAGACCAGGCCGCAACGGCATTCATTACTCCCTACGGACCATTTTGCTTCAACACAATGCCCTTCGGACTCAAAAACACCGGCGCAACATATCAGCGCATGATTCAGACATGTCTGGACACCCAGATAGGCAAAATAGTGGAGGCATACGTAGACGATGTGGTCGTTAAGACCAAACACGTCGAAACTCTAATAGACGATTTGAGGCTTACATTCGACAACCTCCGAGCATACGACATTAAGCTCAACCTGGAAAAATGTGTTTTCGGCGTACGAGCTGGAAAGCTCTTGGGCTTCATTGTATCCGGTAGAGTAATTGAAGCAAACCCAGCCAAGATCCGGGCTCTGTCACAATTGGATATCCCAAAAGACCTCAAACAAATACAAAAATTGACAGGATGCGTGGCGGCTCTAAGCCGCTTCATCTCCCGTTAGGGAGAAAAGGCGCTGCCCCTCTATCGCCTCCTCCGGTGCACCGAACACTTTGAACGGACGGATGCTGCAACGGCCGGACTCGAAGAAATTAAGGCCATATTGGCAACAAATCCGGTCCTGGCCGTGCCCAACTTGGGCGAACCTATGTTATTATATATCGCGGCAACACATCAAGTTGTCAGCGCCGTACTCATCGTCGAACGAGAAACAGAAGGGCAAAAATTCCCTCTTCAAAAACCAGTGTACTACGTATCCACTGTCTTAACTCCATGCAAGTCCCGGTACCCACATTATCAAAAGATAGCGTATGCGGTGTTCATGGCATCCCGGAAGCTGCGACACTACTTTCAAGAGTGTTCCATAATGGTGGCCTCCGAAGTACCTCTCAACGATATTATAAATAATCGCGATGCGACGGGCAGGATTGCAAAATGGTCCATTGAGCTCTTACCATTTGACATAACCTACAAACCACGGCGAGCTATAAAGTCGCAAGTTTTGGCTGACTTCATCGCCGAGTGGACCGAAGCCGAACTCCCTAAAGAGTACGGCGCATACTCCAATTGGATCATGCATTTCGACGGCTCCAAAATGTTGGCTGGCTTGGGGGCTGGCGTCGTCTTGACGTCCCCAACCGGAGACACAGTCCAATACGTACTTCAAATAATGTACACGGACTCCAACAATGCAGCCGAATACGAGGCCCTTCTACATGGCCTCCGGATGGCAATCTCCATGGGTATTCAACGCCTAGAGGTGCGCGGGGATTCAAACCTCGCAATATCCCAAGTAAATGGAGACTTTGACGCCAAGGATCCGAAAATGGCAGCCTACCGTAACGCCGTCCTAAAAATGTCAACCCGGTTCGAAGGACTCGAATTCCACCATGTAGCCCGGGATAATAACCAGGCAGCAGACGTGTTGGCACGCATCGGCGCAAAACGCGACGCCGTCCCTCCAAACATCTTCCTGGAACGGCTCTTTAAGCCATCCGTATTATGGGAAGAGGAGTCCGGAAATAACAACCCGGAACCAACTGCACCACCCAACACAGAACATTCTGACACAATCGGTGGCTCAGCCAATGAAATAACACCTTCAGCCCACGAAATAATGGCAGTAATTGCCCCGTGGACGGAACCATTCCTAGCCTACTTAATCAGGCAGGAACTTCTCGAAGACCAAAATGAGGCCCGCTGCATAGTTCGGCGATCTAAAGCCTACAAGGTCCATGAGGGAGAACTTTATAAGAAAAGCACAACCAAAGTCCTTCAAAGGTGTATCTCCGAAGAGGAAGGGCGAAATCTCTTGGCTGAAATTCACGCCGAACTCGGCGGGCACCACGCTGCAGCCCGGGCCCTTGTAGGCAAGGCCTTCCGTACATGATTTTATTGTCCGACAGCGCGGGCAGATGCTCAGGACTTAGTCCAACGATGCGTTGGTTGCCAGCTCTTTGCTAATCAAAGCCACATGCCACCCACCGCCCTCAAAACTATACCCATCACTTGGCCGTTCGTGGTCTGGGGGCTTGACATGGTTGGACCCCTTAAAGGGGGAACCCACAAGCACACATACTTATTGGTCATGGTGGACAAATTCACCAAATGGATAGAGGCCAAGCCGGTTAAAACGGTAGAATCCGGACCTGTGATAGACTTCATATCCGGGGTAGTACACCGTTTTGGCGTCCCCCACAACATCATCACTGATAACGGCACGAATTTCACGGCCGACGAGGTTAAACTCTAGTGAAAAAACATGGGCATCAAGCTCGACTACGCTTCAGTCTACCACCCTCAAACTAACGGTCAAGTGGAACGAGCAAATGGTCTAATCATGAGCGGCATTAAACCCAGATTAGTGCGGTCCCTCACGGAATCTAACATGCACTGGGTAGAGGAGCTCGACTCCGTACTCTGGGGGCTGCGGACCACGCCAAACCGCACTACTGGATTCACACCATTTTTTATGGTATACGGCGCCGAGGCAGTTTTGCCCTACGATATAATTCATGACTCACCTCGCGTGCGCATGTACGAAGAAAGAGAAGCCGAGTTGGATTGGCAGGACAATTTGGACGCCTTAGAGGAGGAGCGCGACGTGGCAAAATCCCGTTCCGCATTCTATCAGCAGCAGGCTCGAAGATATCAAAGCAGAGAAGTACAGGCCAAAACTTACAATGTTGGCGAGCTAGTTCTACGCCTGCCGGACAAGAAAAAGGACAAACTTAAGACCAAGTGGGAAGGTCCCTTCATCATCGACCAAGTCCTTACCGGCGGTGCATACCATCTACGCAACGCATCTAACAACCGACTCGAGCCAAACCCATGGAACGCAGCCCGTCTCCGAAGATTCTACGCCTAGCGCCGGACTCAGAGTTCGTCTCCTTCCTCCGTCCACCTTTCATATTTTTTGCTGTCTTTGTTTCCCTCCTTTTTCCTCCCTCTTTCAGTACAAGCCTCTTGAGGGCTGATCTGCGCTTGGTTCGCACTCACTCGATGTGCTACTCGCACTCGTTATACCTGGGGGCTTCTTTAACATAAGCTTATTTATATGGGCTTCATGCCCAATACATGTGTCATACTTCCGCATGTACCTTTTACTCACCATTATATGCATCGATATGACTTAAGTTTTGGCCAAGCCGGGTTGCCTGGCTCCTGTGCTTACCCCTACGTTCTCGTTTGTTCGGCTAGGAGGTAAAGGGAGCACCTCTGCGATTGTTACTGCCAGGTCAGCCGGATGTGTACCTCAGACTGGGTGAAGCCGAAGGCTAGCGTTCTTAAGGGAATATTCGGTCGGTGACCTGAAAGATGATTTATTACTTATTTATTTATCTGCCCCCAGATGCTTTTTCTGCTCTTTTCACAGTCCGGTCATGCACTTTAGGGCATGCCTCCCAGGGAAAGGAACCCCTAACGGAACTATTCTCCCTGGAAGATGTTTCTTACTAACCATGTAATATAACATAGCTAGTTGGGCACTTGTCTGATAAAGCACTTATGACCCCTACGCCTTGTCTCCATGCATGACCCGGTTTTTTATAACCGTAAGGGTATTCCGACACACTCCGGACTGTTGGGTCCCGAGGTTGAAGCGAAAAGGTCCGCAAAGACAAACGATCTACAATCTGGCTAGAAGGCATTTTACATGTCATTTTAAATTACATCGTCAAACTGACTGATTGTACTCCTCTTCAATCCCATCTAACAGGCTGTCTAATTTACAATCCTGTTGGGAATATTTCGCGGCCAACTCTACTTGGCCGTACATCAGGCTCACAGGGATCTCCTTCCCATCGGGCCCCGCAGGTCCGACCTCGGCCATGTGGTTTGGATCAGCCTTCGGGTACCGCGTCTTCACCATGGCCCAGGCCTCCCTGGGGCCTTGACGGCAGGCTGATATCTTCCACAGATAGAGATGCCGCCGTACTCCCTGAAGCTTCTCAGCAAGCCCTCCAAGACCCTCGGGTAGGGAGACGGAAGGCCATAAGGCCTGAACGACGCCGCTCATCGCCTGCCGAACACGTTCTTGCAGTTGCAGCAGCTCGGGAAGAGGGTCTCCCGTGGAACCAGGCATCTCCTCCGCCGGACGACCCGTGAGCACACCTACAGACACATTTCTGTCAATCGACTTCCTCGCCGAACTCTTCTTTTCAAAAGAGTTTGCTCAAGCACTTACTATAAATGCCACGGCAAAGCCGCCGATTCTCCTTTACGGAGTTAGACAGCTGGACCCGAACATCTTTTAGTTCTTTGCCCAGCTGGGTGTTGGCATCTTGGAGTTTGTGCCTCTCCTACTGCACCCTCATAAGCACCTTCTCGCCTACCTTCAGCTGGCGCAACAGATGTTGCTTGTCCGGATCTAGTCCGGCACCCTCTGCAATATTATTGTCAGGCTATACACACGCCGCACTTCATAAACTATTTCTATTTTCGAAATATGAATTACCAGAGGGGGTCTCTGTGGCTCCCCCGATAACGGCTAGTGCGGCCTCAAGTTGGGCCTTGCATTCTTGAAGCTCCTGGGACAGGTGGGTATTCTTCTCTGTAAGATCCTGCATAACAAATGATCCTTAAATCAGTTAGTTTAACTATTTTAAGTCTCGGGGGCTACTGGCATAGATAACTATTAAAATTCCTCACCTGGATGTCTTTTACATACTGCTCCGTGGCTCTGGTTAAACCATCTTGAGCAGCACGGAGGTGCACATCTCCTGCATTAAAGGCATTCAACGCCTCTGGGGAGAAACACGCGTCACGAAGAACTGTCCCACGGCGCCTGTGATTCATGGCGCTCTCCACCTCAGACCTGGTGGCGGAAAACCTGTCGGCATCCTCCATTGGAGGAGCATCCAGCTCGCGCCTTGTGCTCGCCTCCCTCTCTGGACCAGGAGTTGGAGCTTGGCTGGCGGAGGCTTGGTTGGCAACCTCTCCGACTCAGTCCGGCGAGCGCTCTTTCTCCTGGAAGAATCACGAGCATTAATATACCTCCCAGGAGTCTTTCCCTTAAAGGACAATGGTGCGCCATACCTTTGCAGCGATGTTTTGATTCGCGCTGCACTCCTCTTCCGCCTGCTGGGCCGCACTGACCTTGGTTGGTCGGTCGCCGCGGGCTCGGCTTCCCGCCGTAAAGGCACCTCCCGCGAAGCACCATTGGTACACGGTGGTCAGAAATAAGCATTAAAAAGGTAACGGTGTCAGGACTTCGGTCGTACTCACTTGGGAAGCCGGGGATAAACCGGGGTAGTCAGCCGTAATGGCGACTAGAGCATTGTCTATGCTAAGCTGGTGAAACACCCCATCAATCAGTTCCACCGTTATGTCCGGATCCTCTCCGGAGGCCGGATCAAGGGATCTTCCCGGATCCTCGGGTTGTGGAGTCGGGCTTTCTATGCCCTCCACATCCTGGCACAGTTCCTGCATCGAAATCATAAATTAAGACACTTATCTTTGGAAGCACGGATCAGATATATAAACGTCCGCTTACCCAGCTCCGAGGCTTATTCATGGAGAATCCATTCAATGGACTCGTGCGGAGGAAGTCCTCCTTCTCCCCCTTGTACAAGCTGGACAGGATCTTCACTAGATCGGCGGCCGATCCCGGCCCCTTGCGGCCATGACGGGTGGCGTCATTCTCCCTGTTGAAATCCCACATGGGGTGGCCCCTATATTGGAGCGGCTGCACCCCTCACATAATGCATGTGGCCATGACTCCAATCATGGTTAATCCAGAATGGGCCAGTAACCGTATCTGGCCCATCAGATAGTGGACGCTCCTATCATCTTCCCGTTGAGGGCTCCGGGGGCGCCAACTCAGGCATTTCTTCAGAGGAGCGTTGCTAAACTCCGAGAGGCCGATCCGAACTAGATCCGGCAGCGGGGCGTCTTCCATATAGAACCACTCCGAAGGCCAGTCTTTGGACGCCTTCTTCGGGGTTCCGGATAGATATCCGGTCCCGGCGATGCGCCATATTTCGGCTCCGCCCACTTGATATATCGACCCCTCGTGAGAATGGGGTATGAGGCAAAACAGTCTCTTCCACAGCATAAAATGGGGCTCGATGCCCAAGAACAGCTCGCAAACAGCTACAAAGCCCGCGATGTGCAAAATGGAGGCAGGTGTGAGGTGGTGAAGTTGCAGTCCGTAGAACTCCAGGAGCCCCCGGAGAAACGGATGTATGGGAAATCCGAGTCCCCTTATTAAGTAGGGGACGAAGCATACCCGCTCTCCTTTGGAGGGATTGGGGACGCTCTCCGCCTGCTTTCCACCCTTGTAGGTGGCCAGTCCGGCTCGAACCGGAACCATAAAGGCTGGGGGAAGGTATCCCTCTGCTTGGAGCATCACTAACTCGCTATGCGGGACTGAGCATCTCCTCCAATCTCCTGGCTGAGGACTGGGAGCACGAGAAGAGGAGCCGCATTGACTATCCATGTTGGAATGGATTCTTGTCAGATGCACTTCAATGAATACTTGCGGAAGGAGGATGGTGTGATTCGGATCTGGATCCACGCCTCTCTTATAGGCGGCTTATTCGCACAGCTAGGAGGGTAAAACGTAAAAATACCCAGGCTTTTCGCATTCATACAACACGTGGAAGAGGGCCATTATTGGACGTGGAAGCCAAGGAGCGCAACATTTATGAAGAAACCGGACACTATTCGGCTAACACATGGAACATGGAGGAGAACCCGCCTTGCAAACGCCGAAGACAACATACGCGCCGGACTCGTCGTCATTGAAGCCTAGTTCGGGGGCTACTGAGGGAGTCCTAGACTAGGGGGTGTCCGGATAGCCGAACTATCATCATCGGCCGGACTCCAAGGCTATGAAGATACAAGATTGAAGACTTCGTCCCGTGTCCGGATGGGACTTTCCTTGGCGTGGAAGGCAAGCTTGGCGATACGGATATGTAGATCTCCTACCATTGTAACCGACTCTGTGTAACCCTAGCCCTCTCCGGTGTCTATATAAACCGGATGGCTTTAGTCTGTAGGACGAACAACAATCATACCATAGGGTAGCTTCTAGGGTTTAGCCTCCTTGATCTCGTGGTAGATCTACTCTTGTAATACCCACACATCAATATCAATCAAGCAGGACGTAGGGTTTTAGCTCCATTAAGAGGGCCCGAACCTGGGTAAAACATCGTGTCCCTTGTCTCCTATTACCATCTGCCTAGACGCATAGTTCGGGACCCCCTACCCGAGATCCGCCGGTTTTTACACAGACAAGCACTTTTGCCCTTTGGTGAAGCGATTCTGCCGGGGGAACTTCCCATGGGGAGGGGGAAATCGAAGCCATCATCATCACCAACAACCCTCTCATCTTTGGGAGGCCAATATTCAACAACACCATCTCATCTCAAACCCTAGTTCATCTCTTGTGTTCAATATTTGTATCAAAACCTCACATTGGTACCTGTGGGTGACTAGTAGCTAATGTTGATTGCATCTTGCAGTTGATGCCAGCCGGTTTATTTGGTGGAAGATCATATGTTCAGATCCATTATGCTATTTAATATCCCTTTGATCTTGATCATGTGAGTAGTTGTCCTTGTTCTCGAGGCCACGCGAGAAGTAATGTTGGAAGTAATCATTTGAATTTGATATTCATTTGATATTTTGATGGTATGTATGTTGTGATTCCCTTAGTGGTGTTATGTGAACGTCGACTACGTGACATTCACCATCTTTGGGCCTAAGGGAATGCATTGTGGAGTAGTTATTAGATGATGAGTTGCTAGAGTGACACAATCTTAAATCCTAGTTTATGCGCTATTTTGTAACGGGCTGGTTTGGATCCATATGTTTAATGCTATGGTTAGATTTTATCTTAATACTTTTCTCATTGTTGCGGATGCTTGCGAGGGGGTTAATGATAAGTGGGAGGCTTGTTCAAGTAAGAACAACACCCAAGCATGGGTCCACCCACATACAATATTATCCAAGTAGCAAACGTGAATCAAACCAACATGATGAAAGTGACTAGATGAAATTTCCATGTGGCTTCAAGAGCGTTTTACTTATTATAAGAAACCATTTTGGCCTGTACTTTGCCACAAAAGGATTGGGCTACCTTGCTGCACTTTTGTTACCGACATTACTTGCTCGTTACAAATTATCTTGCTATCAAACTATCTGTTACCTACAATTTCAGTGCTTGCAGAAATTACCTTGCTGAAAACTTCTTGTCATTTCCTTCTATTCCTCGTTGGGTTTGACACTTTTACTTATCGAAAGGACTACGATTGATCCCCTATACTTTTGGGTCATCAATACTCTTTTCTGGCGCCGTTGCCGGGGAGTGAAGTGCTCTTGGTAAGTGGAAATTGGTAAGGAAAAATTTATATTACGTGCTGAAATTTACTGTCACTTGTTATTATGGAAAACAATCCTTTGAGGGGTTTGTTCGGGGTATCTTCACCTTGATCGGAAACAAAAGATTTGCCCCTCAACCTACTGCACCTAATGAAAATATTGGTTATGAAATTCCTTCGGGTATGATAGAGAAACTGCTAGCTAACCCGTATGTAGGAGATGTACGAAACATCCTGACTTGCACCTCATATACGTGGATGAAATTTGTGGATTGTTTAAGCTTATAGGGTTGCCCTAATATGAAGTTAAGAAGAAGGTATTCCCTTTATATTTGGGAGGAAAATCATTGACATGGTATAGGCTATGCGATGATATTGGATCATGGAACTGGAATCGACTGAAATTGGAATTTCACCAAAAAATTATCCTATGCATCTAGTTCATCATGATCGGAATTATATGTATAATTTTTGGCCTCGTGAAGGAGAAAGTATCACTATAGCTTGGGGGGGATTAAGTCAATTCTATATTCATGCTCCAATCATGAGCTCTCAAGAGAAATTATGATTCAGAATTTTTTTGCTCGGCTTTCTCGTAATGATCAATCCATGCTCGATACTTCTTGTGCTGGTTCTTATGAATAAGACTATTGAATTCAGGTGGGATCTTTTAGAAAGAATTAAATGCATCTATGAAGATTGGAAACTCGACGAAGGTAAGGAGTCAGGTATAAATCTTGAGTTTGATTCTGTTATATCTTTTATGAATACCAAAGCTTTTCACAAGTTTAGCACTAAATATGGACTTGACTCTAAGATAGTAGCCTCTTTTTTTTGAATCATTTGCTACTCATGTTGATCTCCCTAAGGAGAAGTGGTTTATATACCATCCCCCTATTGAAAAAGAAAGTGAAGAACTGGTAATAGTTAAAGATGAAACTATCATTTACAATGTTGATTCAGTTGTGCCTACTTCTTATATTGAAAAACTCCCTTTCCCCATTAGGATAAAAGAACATGCTAAGGTGTCACTATGGTTAACAGAAGTAATATTAAAACACCTAAACCCTCTGAACAAATTAAAGTAGAACCTAGTGTTGTTATGGTTGAAGATCTCTTGGTCGAAAACGTTGGTGGGCATGTTATGTACCTCTGTGATGAAGCTGCTAGAATTGCTAAACCGAATACTAAAGATAAAAGTAGACGAGTTGTTGGCATGCCTGTCATCTCAGTTAAATAGGAGATTGTTGCTATCATGGTTTATGTGATTTAGGTCCTAGTGTGAGTGCTATCCCTTTTACTTTGTACCAAGATATTATGAATGATACAACGCCCGCTAAAATACAAGATATAGATGTTACTATTAATCTTGGTAATAGAGATACCATCACACCACTTGGGATTGTTAGAGATGTTGAAGTCTTGTGTGGGAAAATAAAATACCCTACTGATTTTCTAGTCCTTGGTTCCCCACAAGATGAATTTTGTCCCATAATTTTTGGTAGACCCTTCTTGAACACTGTTAATGCTAAGAAGATTGTGAGAAAGAAATTGTCAGTGTTAGTTTTGGTGATGTGTCCTGTGAGTTTAATTTCTCTAAGTTTCACAGACAACCTCGTAATAAAGAATAGCCATGTAATGATGAAATAATTGGTCTTGCCTCTATTGCCGTGCCTCCTACTGATCCACTAGAACAATATTTGCTTGACCATGAAAATAATATGCACTTGCATGAAAGAAATGAAATAGATGGAATATTCTTTGGACAACAACCTCTCCTTGAACACAATTTGCCTATTGAAACTTTAGGAGGTCCTCCTCCACCTAAACGTGATCCTGTGTTTGAATTAAAGAAATTGCCTGACACTTTGAAGTATGCGTATCTTGATGAAAAGAAGACATATCATGTTATTATTAGTGCTAAACTTATAGAGCATGAAGAGAAAAGGTTACTAAAAACTCCGAGGAAGCATCGTGCTACTATTGGATATACTCTTGATCTTAAGGGCATTAGTCCCACTCTCTGCCGGCACAAGATCAATATGGAACCTGATGCTAAACCAGTTGTTGATCATCAATGACTATTAAATCCCAAAATGAAAGAAGTGGTAAGAGCTAAAATATTAAAACTTTTGGACGCAGGTATAATCTATCCCATAGATGATAGTAGATGGGTAAGTCCCATTCATTGTGTCCCTAAGAAAGGAGGTATTACTGTTGTTCCTAATGATAAAAATGAACTCATTCGACAAAGAATAGTGACTGGCTATAGAATGGTAATTGATTTCAGAAAGTTAAATAAAGCGAATAGAAAAGATCATTACCCTCTATCTTTCATTGATCAAATGTTAGAAAGACTGTCCAAGCACACAAAGTTTTGTTTTCTTGATGGATATTGTAGTTTCTCTCAAATACACATATCACAACCCGATCAAGAGAAAAGCACCTTTACTTGTACTTTTGGAACTTGTGCTTATAAACGTATGCCTTTTGTTTTATGTAATGCACCTGCTACGTTTCAAAGATGTCTGACTGCTATATTCTCTGACTTTTGTAAAAAGATTGTTGAGGTTTTCATGGATGATTTTTCTGTTTACAGAACTTTTTTTGATGATTGCTTAAGAAACCTTGACCGAGTTTTGCAGAGATGTGAGCAAACTCATCTTGACTTGAATTGGGAGAAGTGCCACTTTATGGTGAATGAAGGTATTGTTTTAGGTCATAAAATTTCTGAACAAGGTATTGCGGTGGATAAAGCTAAGTTGATGCAATTGAGGAAATGCCATGTCCTAAACACATTAAAGGTATTCGTAGTTTCCTTGGTCAAGCTGGTTTCTATAGGAGATTTATTAAAGACTTCTTTAAAATTTCTAGGCCTCTATCTTTTACAAAAGGATGTTCCATTTGTTTTCGATGATGATTGCATAGAAGCCTTTGAAACAGTTAAGAAAGCCTTAAATTCCACACCTATTGTTCAACCATCTGATTGGAACTTGCCTTTTGAAACTATGTGTGATGCTAGTGATTATGCTGTTTGTGTTGTTCTAGTACAAAGAGTTGATAAGAAATGAAATGTTATTCAGTATGCTAGTAAAACTTAAGACAGTGCCCAAAGAAAATATGCTACTACTAAAAAGGATTTTTTAGCAGTTGTGTTTGCTTGTGATAAATTCTGATCTTATATACTTGATTCTAAACTAATTGTTCACACCGATCATGCAGCTATTAAATACCTTATGGAAAAGAAAGATGCTAAACCTAGACTTATTAGGTGGTTTCTTTTGCTACAAGAATTTGACTTACACATCACTGATGGGAAAGGATCTGAGAACCCTGTAGCTGACAGCTTGTCTAGGTTAGAAAATATTCTTGATGACCCACTGCCTATTGATGCTAGTTTCCCTGATGAACAACTAGCTGTCATAAACACCTCTCATGATACTCCTTGGTATGCTCAGTATGATAATTATATTTCTGCTAAATTTATACCACCTACCTAGTTTCACATACCAACAAAAGAAAAAAAATTCTTCTATGATTTAAGACATTACTTTTCGGATGACCCACATCTTTAAAAAGAAGGAGTAGATGGTATTATTAGACGTTGTGTACCTGAGCATGAACAGGAACAAATCCTACGGAAATGTCACTCTGAGGCCTACGAAGGGCATCGTGCAGGAGATAGAACTGCACACAAGGTATTACAATCTGGTTTTCATTGGCCTACTCTCTTCAAGGATGCCTGTAAGTTTGCTTTATCTTGTGATGAATGTCAAAGAATTGGTAATATTGGTAAATGTCAGGAAATTCCAATCAATTATTCACTTGTTGTTGAACCATTTGATGTTGGGGGCTTTGATTATATGGGACCTTCTCCTTCCTCTAATGGGTATACACATATTTTGGTTGTTGTTGATTATGCCACTAAGTGGGTAGAAGCTATTCTAACTAGCAATAATGCTGATCATAACACCACCATTAAAATGCTTAAAGAAATTATCTTCCAGAGGTTTGGAGTCCCTAGATATTTAATGACTGGTGGTGGTTCATATTTTATTCATGGTGCTTTCCGTAAACTGCTTGCTAAATATGATGTCAACTATAGCATTGAATCACCCTATCATCCTCAATATAGTGGTCAAGTTGAACTTAGAAATAGAGAAATAAAGTTAATATTACCAAAAACTGTCAACAAGCCTCGAAAGAATTGGTCTAAGAAATTAGATTATGCACTTTGGGCCTACAGAACAACTTATAAAAATCCTATGTGTATGTCTCCATATAAAATGGTTTATGGGAAAGCTTGTCATTTGCCTCTTGAATTAAAACATAAAGCATATTGGGCAATTAAAGAACTCAATTATGATTTCAAACTTGCTGGCAAAAAGAGGTTATTTGATATTAGCTCACTAGATGAATGGAGAAACCAAGCTTATGAAAATTCAAAACTATTCAAAGAAAAAATTAAAAGATGGCATGACAAAAGAATCCAAAAGCGGGAATTCAAAGTTGGTGAATATGTTCTATTGTACAATTCTTGTTTTAGATTTTTTGCAGGAAAACTTCTTTCCAAATGGGAAGGACCATATATCATCGAAGAAGTTTATCGCTTTGGAGCTATCAAGATTAATAATGCCGAAGGAACTAATCCTAAGGTGGTCAATGGACAAAGAATTAAACACTATATTTAAGGTATGCCTATTAATGTCGAAACTAGCATTATGCAAACCATGACACCAGAGGAGCACATAAAAGAAATCTTCCAGAACACTCCAGAACCCTGAAAAGGAAGAGGTGTGTGATAGAGTAAGTAAACGGACTCCGGAAAGTCCACAAAAATATTTTCTGTCAGATTTGGAATATTAGAAAAAGTAGAAAATAAGAAACAACCGAGAAGGCAACCCAGGTGCCCACAAGGCACCAGGGCACGCCTGCCCCACTAGGCACACCCTGATGGGTAGTGGGCCCCTCGAGCACCTTCCTGATTCTGTTTCCTCTGCATGCTTGTTTCCCAAGGTAAAAATTCTTTATATACTCCTCCGGACATATTGAAAACCGCACTGTAGAGAAATCCTCTATTCTTGTTTCGTGATGTTTCTCTATCAGATATATCAAGCCCGCCATCATGTCTTCTCCCTCCCTCAACAACATGGAGGAAGATGCTTGGCTGCTGAAGGTTGAGCTAAAAAGAGTGGAACTAGAAGAGGCCATCAAGGAGGACAAGGTCAAGGAAGCTACGGGAGATCAAGCTCAAGAAGGGGAGCAGGCCATGCCAATGGGAGAAGACAAAGAAGAGGAAGATATCCTTCAATCATACTACAACCATCTCACCCCTCCTGAAATTGAAGCCTTTAGAGCCTTCGAAACAGATTGTGTTCAGAATAAATATCTCACTCATGAAATTATTTTGATGGAAGAGCAAAACACCGCCCTTAGGAGCATTAATCGTATGTTGGAGTACCTTTTGGGGCTGAAGTGTGAAGCTACTCCTCAACACCACCACCATCATGATCATGACCAAAGGAGACTTGAGTACACGGGTATGGGCACTCCCCTTTGGCTTGTGCCAAGCTTGGGGGAGATGCCCCGGTATCGTATCACCATCACTTTTATTACCTTTACCTATATTAATTTGATCCTTAGTTATTTCGTGATTTAGTCGAATAAATGTTTAGTTTGATCTATTTTCAAGTGTTAGTTTCGTGATCTATCTATTTATGTAATCGAGTGAGAGTTATATAATAAAGTTTAGTTTAAGTTTTTGCTTCTTTACCTTCTTGTTTCAATCAAAATAAGGGAAATAATGAAAAAGATCATATGCTAATCTTGTGGAAAGTAATGACATCACATAAGGAAAAGTATAAGTGGTAAAATTTATTGAAAGTTGACAAACAAAGCATTGGTTAATGATGCAATTCATGAAAGAATTTATAAGGGAAGAGAAGATTCACATGCAAAAATATGATCTGGGATATCTTTTATGATTGTGAGCCCCCATTAAATAACTTATGCCTAATTGTTGACATTGGACAAGGAAGACAACGTAATGATTTATGTTTGTTCATATTCACATAGAAGTTGTATTGTCATAGATCCTCTAACATGTGGTGCTTGCCCAATATCTTTGCTAGCCAAAAATCCACACTAAGTAGAGATACCATTTGTGCATCCAAAAACTTTAAAGCCAAATTCATGTTTTGGGAGTCCACTATACCTACCCATGGATTGAGTAAGATACTTCAAGTAAGTTGTCATAAGTGCAAAATGGGCAATAAAAATTTCCTCTAAATGTGTTTGATCTTTTAGTGTAAGGGAAAATAAGTGTTGTACGAACTTGTGATGGCAAAGTAATAAAAGCGACGAACTGCATAATAAAGGATGCTATCATAAGGGGAAATATAATGTGACATTCTTTTGCATTAAGAGATTGTGCATATAAAACCAAAAAGCACATGACAACCTCTGCTTTCCTCTACGAAGGGCCTATCTTTTACTTTTATGTACTTACTTTTTATGCAAGAGTCAAAGTATTCTCCTCTATTCCTTTCTATTTTCTCTTCTGCAAGCAACATGTGGTGGGGAAAGATCTAGGCACATATATCCAGTTGATTGTGAGTGATCATGAGTTATTATTGTTGACATCACCCTTGAGGTGAATAAGTTGGGGGGCAAAACTAAAAGCCCCTATCTTTTTATGTGTCCGGTTGAAACTTTTTGCTCATGTATATGTTGTGAGTGTTAGCAATCATAGAAGACTAAATGATGGTTGAGTATGCAGACTTGCCAAAAAAAGGCTCTGATACGAGACCCTTCCTGAAAATATGATGAATTGTAATTGCAAAGTTGATTGAGAACATACTTTGTTTGCTTTGAAGAAAGTTTATGCTTTATACTTCGCTGATGTGATGAATTGTTACTTGCTCATGAGAAGTTATATGATGAAGTTTATTTGTTCTTATAATAATAAGCATGATGCTACTATGTATATATATTTTTTATCGACACCTCTCTCTCTAAACATGTGGACATGATTTTCGATATCGGCTTTCGCTTGAGGATAAGCAAGGGTAAGCTTGGGGGAGTTGATACGTCCATTTTGCATCATGTTTTCCTACTGTTATTTATAATGTTTTTATTCATTGTAACACTTTATGGAGTAATTCTAATGCCTTTTCTCTCATAATATGCAAGGTTCACACAAAGAGGGAGAATGTCGGCGACTGGAATTCTGGACATAAAAAAGCTATGTGAGAGATACATATTTTGCACATCTCCAAATGAGCTAAAATTTTACATAGAAATATTTTGGAATATATAATAAATATTGGAGAACAAAATTACCAGAGGGGGGATCCCAGGTGTCCACAAGACACCAGGGCGCGCCAAGCCCCCCAGACGCGCCTTGGTAGCTAGTGGGCCCCCAGGGCCACCTCTGGTGCCCATCTTCTGGTATATAAGGTATTTTGACCTAGAAAAATATAAAGAGAGGACTTTCGGGATGGAGCACCGCCTTATCGATGCGGAACTTGGGCAGGAGCACTTTTGCACTCTGGCAGAGCAATTTTGCCGGAGGAACTTCCCTCCTGGAGGGGGAAATCAAAGCCATCTCATCACCAACAACCCTCTCATCTTTAGAGGCCAATCTTCAATAGTACCATCTCATCTCAAACCCTAGTTCATCTCTTGTGTTCATTCTTTTAGAACCTTAGATTGGTACCTGTGGGTGACTAGTAGTGTTGCTTGCATCTTGTAGCTGATGCTAGCCAATTTATTTGGTGGAAGATCATATGTTCATATCCATTATTCTGTTTAATATCCCTATGATCTTGAGCATTAATATTATTTCTGAGTAGTTGTCCTTGTTCTTGAGGCCACGAGAGAAGTCATGTTGCAAGTAATCTGTGAATTTGATAATCGTTCAATATTTTGATGATATGTACGTTGTGATTCCCTTAGTGGTGTTATGTGAACATCGTATGCATGAAACTTCAGTATATTTGGGCCTAAGGGCATGCATTGTGGAGTAGTTATTAGATGATGGGTTGCTAGAGTGATAGAAGCATAAACCCTAGTTTATGTGCTATTTCATAAGGGACTGATTTGGATCCATTTGTTTAATGTTGTGGTTCGATTTTATCTTAATACTTTTCTCGTAGTTGCGGATGCTTGTGAGGGGGTTAATCATAAGTGGGAGGCTTGTTCAAGTAAGAACAACACGCAAGCATTGGTCCACCCACATACCATATTATCAAAGTAGTGAATGCAAATCAAACCAACATGATGAAAGTGACTAGATGAAATTTCCGTGTGCCCTCAAGAGCGTTTTACTTATTATAAGAAACCGTTTTGGCTTGTCCTTTGACACAAAAGGATTGGGCTACCTTTCTGCACTTTTGTTACCACTGTTACTTGCTCGTTACAAATTATCTTGCTATCAAACTATCTGTTACCTACAATTTCAGTGCTTGCAGAAATTACCTTGCTGAAAACCACTTGTCATTTCCTTCTGCTCCTCGTTGGGTGCTACCTCTTGAGCACTGCGTTGGTTTTCCCTTGAAGAGGAAAGGGTGATGCAGCAAAATAGCATATGTATTTCCCTCAGTTTTGAGGACCAAGGTATCAATCCAGTAGGAGGCTTCACGCACGTCTCTCATACCTACACAAACAAACAAGAACCTCGCAACCAACGCGATAAAGGGGTTGTCAATCCCTTCACGACCACTTGCGAAAGTGAGATCTGATAGAGATAATAAGATAAGATAAATATTTTTGGTATTTTAATTATGTAGATTGGAAAGTAAAGATTGCAAAATAAAGTAGATCGAAAACTTATATGATGGTGAATAGACCCGGGGGCCATAGGTTTCACTAGTGGCTTCTCTCAAGATAGTATAAGTATTACGGTGGGTGAACAAATTACTGTCGAGCAATTGATAGAAAAGTGCATAGTTATGAGAATATCTAGGCATGATCATGTATATAGGCATCATGTCCACGACAAGTAGATCGAAACGATTCTGCATCTACTACTATTACTCCACACATCGACCGCTATCCAACATGCATCTAGAGTATTAAGTTCATAAGAACAGAGTAACGCATTAAGAAAGATGACATGATGTAGAGGGATAAACTCAAGCAATATGATATAAACCCCATCTTTTTATCCTCGATGGCAACAATACAATACGTGCCTTGCTGCCCCTGCTGTCGTTGGGAAAGGACACCGCAAGATTGAACCCAAAGCTAAGCACTTCTCCCATTGCAAGAAAGATCAATCTAGTACGCCAAACCAAACTAATAATTCGAAGAGACTTGCAAAGATAACCAATCATACATAAAAGAATTCAGAGGAGATTCAAATATTTCTCATATATAAACTTGATCATAAACCCACAACTCATCGGATCTCGACAAACACACCGGAAAAAGAGTTACATCGAATAGATCTCCAAGAAGATCGAGGAGAACATTGTATTGAGATTCAAAGAGAGAGAAGACGCCATCTAGCTAATAACTATGGAACCAAAGGTCTGTGGTAAGATACTCACAACTTATCAGAGAGGCTATGGTGTTGATGTAGAAGCACTCCGTGATCGATTCCCCCTCCAGCGGAGCGCCGGAAAAGTCTCCAAGATGGGATCTCACGGGCACAGAAGGTTGCGGCGGTGGAAATAGGGTTTCGTGGTGCCCCTGGATGTTTTCGGGGTATGCAGATATATATAGGCGAAGGAAGTCGGTCAAGCGAGTCACGAGGGGCCCACGAGGGTGGGGGCGCGCCCACCCCCCTAGGGTGCGCCCTGGACCCTCGTGGCCACCTCATCTGCTTCTTGACGTCCACTCCAAGTCTCCTAGATTGCGTTTTTGTTCCAAAAATAACTCCCCCGAAGGTTTCATTCCATTTCAACTCCGTTTGATAATCCTTTTCTGTGAAACACTGAAATAGGCAAAAAAAACAACAATTTGGGATGGGCGTCCGGTTAGTAGGTTAGTCCCAAAAATGATATAAAAGTGTATAGTAAAGCCCATAAACATCCAAAACGGGTAATAAAATAGCATGGAACAATAAAAAATTATAGATACGTTGGAGACGTATCAAGCACCCCCAAGCTTAATTCCTGCTCGTCCTCGAGTAGGTAAATGAAAAAATAGAATTTTTGATGTCGAATGCTACCTAGCATATTTCTCAATGTAATTTTCTTTATTGTGGCATGAATTTTCAGATCCAAATGATTCAAGATAAAAATTCATATTGACATAAGAGTAATAATACTTCAAGCATACTAACAAAGTAATCATGTCTTCTCAAAATAACATGGCCAAAGAAAGTTATCCCTACAAAATCATATAGTCTGGCTATGCTCTATCTTCATCACACAAAATATTTAAATCATGCACAACCCCGGTTTTAGCCAAGCAATTGTTTCATACTTTAGTATTTTCAAACTTTTTCAATTTTTACGCAATACATGAGCGTGAGCCATGGACATAGCACTATGTGGAATAGAATGGTGGTTGTGGAGAAGACAAAAAAGGAAGAAGATAGTCTCACATCAACTAGGCGTATCAACAGGCTATGGAGATGCCCATTAATAGATATCAATGTGAGTGAGTAGGGATTGCCATGCAACGGATGCACTAGAGCTATAAATGTATGAAAGCTCAACAAAAGAAACTAAGTGGGTGTGCATCCAACTCGCTTGCTCATGAAGACCTAGGGCATTTTGAGGAAGCCCATCATTGGAATATGCAAGCCAAGTTCTATAATGAAAAATTCCCACTAGTATATGAAAGTGACAACATAGGAGACTCTCTATCATGAAGATCATGGTGCTACTTTGAAGCACAAGTGTGGAAAAAGGATAGTAACATTGTCCCTTCTCTCATTTTCTCTCATTTTTTTGGTGGGCTTCTTTGGCCTCTCTTTTTTATTTGGGCTTCTTTGTCCTCTTTTATTTTTCATAAAGTCCGGAGACTCATCCCGACTTGTGGGGGAATCATAGTCTCCATCATCCTTTCCTCACTTGGGACAATGCTCTAATAATGAAGATAATCACACTTTTATTGATTTACAACTCAAGAATTACAAAGTCAATACTTAGAACAAAATATGACTCTATGTGAATGCCTCCGGCGGTGTACCGGGATATGCAATGAATCAAGAGTGACATATATGAAAGGATTATAAAGGTGGCTTTGCCACAAATACGATGTCAACTGCATGATCATGCAAAAGCAATATCACAATGATGGAGCGTGTCATAATAAACGGAACGGTGGAAAGTTGCATGGCAATATATCTCGGAATGACTAAGGAAATGCCATAATAGGTAGGTATGGTGGCTGTTTTGAGGAAGGTATATGGTGGGTGTATGGTACCGGCGAAAGTTGCGCGGCACAAGAGAGGCTAGCAATGGTGGAAGGGTGAGAGTGCGTATAATCCATGGACTCAACATTATTCATAAACAACTCATATACTTATTGCAAAGATCTACAAGTAATCAAAACAAATTACTACACGCATGCTCCTAGGGGAAGGGTTGGTAGGAGTTAACCATCGCGTGATCCCGACCTCCACACATAAGGAAGACAATCAATAAATAAATCATGCTCCAACTTCATCACATAACGGTTCACCATACGTGCATGCTAGGGGAATCACAAGCTTTTAACACAAGTATTCCTCAAATTCACAACTACCCAACTAGCATGACTCTAATATTACCATCCTCATATCTCAAAACAATCATCTCAAGCATCAAACTTCTCATAGTATTCAATGCACTTTCTATGATAGTTTTCATTATACCCAACTTGGATGCCCATCATATTAGGACTAATTATATAACCAAAGCAAATATCATGCTATTCTAAAAGACTCTAAAAATGATATAAGTGAAGCATGAGAGATCAATAATTTCTACAAAATAAAACCACCGCCGTGCTCTAAAAAGATATAAGTGAAGCACTAGAGCAAAACTGTCTAGCTCAAAAGATATAAGTGAAGCACATAGAGTATTCTAATAAATTCCGAATCTTGTGTGTCTCTCCCAAAAGGTGTGTATATCAAGGATGATTGTGGTAAACTAAAAAACAAAGACTCATATCATACAAGACGCTCGAAGCAAAACACATATCATGTGGTGAATAAAAATATAGCTCCAAGTAAAGTTACCGATAGACGAAGACGAAAGAGGGGATGCCTTCCGGCGCATCCCCAAGCTTAGGATTTTGGTTGTCCTTGAATTACCTTGGGGTGCCATGGGCATTCCCAATCTTAGGATCTTGCCACTTCTTATTCCATAATCCATAAAATCTTTACCCAAAACTTGAAAATGTCACAACACAAAACTCAATAGAAAATCTCATGAGCTCCGTTAGTGCAAGAAAGCAAACCACTACTTTAAGGTACTATAATTAAATCATTCTTTATTTATATTGGTGTTAAACCTACTTTATTCCAACTTCTCTATGGTTCATACCGCCCCAATACTAGCCATAGATTCATCAAAATAAGCAAACAACACACGAAAAACAGAATCTGTCAAAAACGGAACAGTCTGTAGCAATCTGTAACTTTCGAATACTTCTGGAACTCTAAAACTACTACAAAAATAGGAAGTCCTAGGAAATTTTTATATTAATCTTCTGCAAATAGATTCGACTAAAAATAACGTTTCTGTGATTTATTAAAATTATTCTCGTGCGTGCAAAAGTTTCTGTTTTTCAGCAAGATCAAATTAACTATCACCCAAGATGATCCTATAGGTTCTACTTGGAACAAACACTAATTAAAACATAAAAACATCTAAACAGAGGCTATATGAATTATTTAATACTAAACAGAAGCAAAAAGTAAATAACAAAAATAAAATTGGGTTGCCTCCCAACAAGCGTTATCGTTTAACGCCCCTAGCTAGGCATAAAAGCGAGAATAGATCTAAGTATTGTCATCTTTGGTATTCAATTCATAGGTGGCTCTCATAATAGATTCTTAAGGTAATTCAATTTTCTTCCTAGGAAAGTGTTCCCTGCCTTTCCTTAATGGAAATTGGAATCTAATATTTCCTTCCTTCATATCAATAATTGCACCAATCGTTCTAAGGAAAGGTCTACCAAGAATAATAGGACATGAAAGATTGCAATCTATATCAAGAACAATAAAATCTATGGGCACATAATTCCTGTTTGCAACAATAAGAACATCACTAATCCTTCCCATAGGTTTCTTAATAGTGGAATCCGCAAGGTGCAAGTTTAAAGAGCAATCATCAAATTCACGGAAACCTAGCACATCACATAAAGTTTTTGGAATCGTGGAAACACTAGCACCCAAATCACACGAAGCATAACATTCATGATATTTGATTTTAATTTTGATAGTAGGTTCCCACTCATCATAAAGTTTTCTAGGGATAGAAACTTCCAATTCAAGTTTTTCTTCATAAGATTGCATCAAAGCATGAACGATATGTTTGGTAAAAGCTTTATTTTGACTATAAGCATGAGGAGAATTTAACACGGATTGCAACAAGGAAATACAATCTATTAAAGAACAATTATCATAATTAAATTCCTTGAAGTCCAAAATAGTGGGTTCATTGCTATGTAAAGTTTTGACCTCTCCAATCCCACTTTTACCAAATTTAGCATCAAGATCTAAAAACTCCGAATCATTGGGCCGCCTTTTAACTAAAGTTGACTCATCTCCAGTCCCATAATTATCAAGATTTATATTGCAAAACAAAGATTTAATAGGAGACACATCAATCACTTTTAGATCTTCATCATTATTTTCCTTCTAACCCTTCTGGTTTGGCGGCCATCTTATTAACTAAGGTGGCTTGCTTATCAGAAATTTGGGCTATAGATTTTTCAAGACAAGCAAATTGAGAATTTAAAACATAAAATTCCTTAGACATATCATCAAGCTCTTTATTCATGTATTCCATAAAGCTTTTTTATTCTTTAAGCTCGTTTCTAAAGAAATTATTATGCTCAAATTGTAAAGTCATAAAGCTTCTAACACTGAAATAGGCAAAAAAAACAGCAATTTGGGTTGGGCCTCCGGTTAGTAGGTTAGTCCCAAAAATGATATAAAAGTGTATAGTAAAGCCCATAAACATCCAAAATGGGTAATAAAATAGGCAAAAAACTGCAATTCGGGCTGGGCCTCCAGTTAGTAGGTTAGTCCCAAATATGATATAAAAGTGTATAGTAAAGCCCATAAACATCCAAAACGGGTAATAAAATAGCATGGAACAATCAAAAATTATAGATAGGTTGGAGATGTATCATTGGGTTCGACACTCTTAATTATCGAAAGGACTACAATTGTTCCACTATACTTGTGGGTCATCAGCCACCCCTCTAGGTGCATCCTGGTGGTTAATGGGCTACCTGGCCCACCTCTGGTGTCCATCTAGTGCTATATAAGGTCGGTTGACCAAGAAAAAATTAGGAGAGGACTTTTGGGACAGAGCACCACTTTCTCAAGGCGGAACTTGGGCACGAGCACTTTTGCCCTCTGGCGGAGTGATTCTGCAAGGGGAACTTCCATCCGAGAGGGGGAAATCGAAGCCAACATCATCACCAACAACCCTCTCATCTTGGGGAGGCCTCATCAACATCTTTAACAGAACCATCTCATCTCAAACCCTAGTTCATCTCTTGTGTTCAGTCTTCGTATCAAAATCTCAGATTGGTCCCTGTGGGTGACTAGCAGTGTTGATTACATCTTGTAGTTGATGCTAGTCGGTTTATTTGGTGGAAGATCATTTGTTCAGATCCATTATGATATTTATTACTCCTCTGATCTTGAGCATGAATATTACTAGTGAGTAGTTTCCTCTGTTCTTAAGGCCACGGGAGAAGTCATGTTGCAAGTAATCATGTGAATTTGATATTCATTCGATATTTTAATGATATGTTTGTTGTGATTCCATTAGTGTTGTGATGTCTACTATGCAATTTATTCTTGTAGACTCGTGTTGGGTCTCCCAGCGCAGAGTTTCGTAGGACAGTAGCAATTTTCCCTCGAGTGGATGACCTAAGGTTTATCAATCCATGGGAGGTGTAGGATGAAGATAGTCTCTCTCGAGCAACCCTGCAATCAAATACAAGAAATCTCTTGTGTCCCCAACACACCCAATACAATGGCAAATTGTATAGGTGCACTAGTTTGGTGAAGAGATGGCGATAAAAGTGTAGTATGGATAGTAGATATGAGTTTTTGTAGTGCAAACAATAAAAAACAGCAAGGTAGTAAATAGTAAAATGGAGCACAAATGGTATAGCAATGATGGAAAATGAGGCCTAGGGTGCATACATTCACTAGGGCAATCTCTCAGCAATGCTAACATAGTTGGATCATATGATTATCCCTCAATGTGCAATAAAAAATCACTCCCGAGTTCCTATTAGCGGAGAATAAAAGATAGAAATTGTTTGTAGGGTAGAAACCACCTCAAAGCTATTCTTTCCGATCAATCTATCCTAGAGTTCATACTAAAATAACAGCAAGCTATTCTTTCCGATCGATCTAATAAAGGGTTTGTACTAAAATAACACCATATGATGCATATCAACCAACTCTAATATCACCTAGATACCCCATTGTCATCGCGAGTACCCATGAGTTAATTATACGATATGTATCAAACAATTTCAGATTCATAATACTCATTCCACACAAAGAACTACAAGGAGACCCCAAAGTTTCTATCAGAGAAAAGATAGTAAAAATTTGCATCAACCCCTATGCATAGATTACCCCAAAGTCACCTCGGGAATCCGCAAGTTGAGTGCCATAACATATATCAAGTGAATCAAAATAATACCCCGTTGTCACCACGGGTGTTCATATGCAATAAATATATCATGTGTTCTCATATCTGAACATTCAATTCGATAATACAAAACTTCGAATGGTAAAGACTCAATTCATCACAACAAGTGTAGAGAGGGGAGAAACATCATATGATCCATCTATGTTAACAAAGCCCATGATACATCAAGATCGTGACATCTCAAGATAGCGCCCGAGAGAGATTAAACACATAGCTACTGGTACAAATCCTCAGCCCCGACGGTGGACTACTCCCTCCTCATCGTGGTGGCCGCCGGGATGAAGAAGATGGCCACCGGAGATGATTCCCCCCTCCGGCAGGGTGCCGGAACAGTGTCCCGATTGATTTTCGATGGCTACAGAGGCTTGCGGCGGCAGAACATCCGATCTAGGGCTACCCTGAAGGGTTTTGGAATATTTTGGATTTTATAGGGAGAAGAAGGGGGGCGGGAGGCCACCGAGCTGGGCACAACCCACCTGGGCGCGCCTGGGGGCCCAGGCGCGCCTAGGTGGGTTGTGCCCCCCTTCGGGCCCCCAGGTGCTCCCCTGGCCCATCCTGGATGTTCTAGTCTATAAAAATTCTCCAAGGAGTTTCGCGGTGTTTGGACTCCGTTTGATATTGATTTCCTGCGATGTAAAAAACAAGCAAAAAACAGGAATTTGCACTGGGCACTGGGTCAATAGGTTAGTCCCAAAAAATGATATAAAGTTGCTACAAAATGATTGTAAAACACCCAAGAATGATAAAATAACAGCATGAATACTTCATAAATTATAGATACGTTGCAGACGTATCAGCATCCCCAAGCTTAATTCCTACTCGTCCTCGAGTAGGTAAATGATAAAAGAAATAATTTATGAAGTGTGAATGCTAGCAAAGTGCACAAGTTTGATCAATGACAATTTCAATCACTTTTCCTAGCATCATAACAACAATTCTTTCTTATAAAACTTCTCATGTTATAGTAGCAACCTATTCACATGTTAAGGTTCAAACAATGAATTCTCTTGAAACTCAACAACCTATGTTCTCAGTCACCAAGCAATTGTAATTCAAGTTATTTAACAGAGTCTAAGTAAGAGCCCCACATACTCAACCATCTTATAGGCCCCCTTTGTTTGGGCTACAGATTCCTGAGAATCACTTTGCTATAGATTCCTGAGAATCAGCTATGGCTCTGGATTCCTGAGAATCAGAATCTAGCTGTTTGTTTACCCTATTGTTTGTCAGCTTTAGGAGTTGTGGGTGTTGTGAAATGTCACTAACGTCCTCGACTGGTGACTAGATTGTTATATGCAGATTAAAGAACATGTTATCTGTTTTGACTCGATAAAGTTAGAATTAGCACACACAAAAAATATAAAATGTTGGAAACTATATTTCATCCGCCATCAGTCTGTCCATATCTGGACCAACCATCATAGTAGTAATATGTGAACCCTCGTAGTCTTCCGTACGAAATATGGACCCACCATCATAGTCTTACATACATGCACATATCGTCCAAAAGATGCACCAACCATCATAGTCTTACATACATACAAGTCTCAAGTGGCATAACATGAACGAATATATAGTTAAACAAGTCTCAAGTGGTATAACATGAAGGGAAATATTGTTCATCAAGTCTTAAGTGACATAACATGAAGGGGAATAGTTCAGCAAGTCTCAGGCGACATAACATAAAGGAAGGGAATAACATATTCGTGATCGCACTTGTAAAGTGTAATCCTAATGCCTACTTTGCTCTTCATACATCCTACTAAGACAATTCTTCTTCCCTTCGTTAGTCTTCATATTGTTAAAGAAACAACAATTTTTAAACTTCGCAAATAACTTGGTTGCTATCAAGTACTCATTACTTTCTTCATCTGCTCCACATGCCACAACTTCTTCCATCTTTTCAATTTCAGTAGCAACACTATTTTTATGTGAGTTCATTATCGCATCTTCACTAATCAAGTGGTCAACCATCCGCTTGAAGTCCCTTTGAACAAGATTCTTTTTACTAGAGCTTCCATCTATCTTCCCTGGCCCTTCTTGGCCTTCTTGGCTATGGTAGTATGTAGTTCTTCCTCTTCAGTTCCATCCTCTTCGAGATCAAGGACTTCACGCTCACAACCTGGCATCATAGAACTTTCTCCAGTAACATTGATATTCTCATACATGATACTCATTTGCTCCAAATTTTCAGGACCACATTTACAAAACTGCAACAAGTCCTTGTTCTCCTGAATAAATAAATCGCTCGGGACTTGTCAACAAAACATTCTAGTGCAATATTAGCTACATAACAATTTGATTTTATGAATATGACTTACTTCACCGACTTTTTTCCACCATTCTTCATCAGCTATCACGGTGTTCATTTCATCATTCCAACCAAGTCCAGTTGCTGTTTCTAAAGGATCAACCAATCCCTATACAAAGTTCTCAAACTGCCCCATTTGTTTTTGAACTGCAACCTACTATCACTACAAAAAAATACACTTCTGTGATGATACATGTTTGTCACAGTAGGTCATGTTTTCTGTCATGCATGTACATCCATGACGATTTTATGACAGAATCAAGATAGTCATACCTGTGCTGTCGTAGAAGTGTTCCATGACATTACCAAAATTATCATCACAGAAGTGTCCACTTCCATGACGATAAATCGCGTGTCATAGAAGTGCTTTCGTCAAGGGTGACCGACACATGGCATCCACCGTAACAAAACGCCGTTAAGCTATCGGGTCCGGTTTTGGATCCGATAACCCGTTAATAGCCCCAACCAATGGGGATTTTCCACGTGTGAAATCATCATTGGCTGGAAGAAACACGTGTCAGCTCACCATTGGGACAGATGTCATCCACTCATCGGACCAAAGGCGCCTATGATACATCGACACATGGCAAGGCCCAATAGAGGCCCATTCCTGTGAAAAGGCCGGCCCGTTTGACTTGGTCAAAAGGTGGCAGGCCGGCCCACGGAAAGCCTGTTAACGGCCTGTTCACATATAGCCCATTTACAACCCGCTAACCCAGGGCCCATTACGACCTATCCGAATTAGGCCAAGTAGCGTCATCTGGGCCGTCCAATATGATTCCAGCCCGTTTTAACTTCCAGCCATGTATGGCCCATGACGTCTTTCGGCCCATATGAGGCCCTTTGTAACTCTTGGCCCATTAACGGCCCGTGGTGAAACTGGTTCGTAATGAACAGTGTATCACTTTATACCCATTAACGACACGTGGTGAAACTGGCCCGTAATGAACAGTGTATCACTTTATACCCATTAACGGTCCATTATTCCGTTGGGCCGTTTCCAGCCCATGTTATCTCTCGACCTTCTCAGGGCCCATTTTTTCTTGGGCTCATTTCCAGCATTCGTTTACTTACGGCCCGTTACTATCATTTTCTACTTGTGGGCCAAATTCAGCCCGTTGGTGGCCCATTAATACGTTGGGCCATTTTCATAGCATCACCAAATACAGCTGATTAATGACGGCCCTTTATGTTCGGCCCATGAACGGATGATTCCAACTCTAGCCCGTTTATGGTCATAATGCGGTCTGTTATTGGCCCATGTTTGGCCATCCGATCATATGGCCCGTAGAAGGCCCATTGATGATACGGCCCATAGAAGGCCCATTGTGTCTACGGCCCATAGAAGGCCCATTGTTTCTACGCCCCGTAGAAGGCCCATTGTTTCTACAGACCTTAGAAGGCCCATTGTTTCTACGACCCGTAGGAGGCCCATGAAAACTACAGTAAATATGTAGCCCATTGTTATTGTGGCCTAGTTTTAAAAAATAGGTTACTACGGCCACTAGCAAACCGCGGAAAAAGAACTGCACTGACTACAAGCAAACAAATAAACAAGACAATAAGGAAATAAATAAGCAAGCAACTTACGCTAGGCTATCATGGCTATTACACATATTACATCCACTTGGCATCAAAGTTTGCCACCAGTGCAAATATAGGGAACAAAGCAGCGTATCATATATACTGGTTGTCAAAGTTGGCGACCAGTGCAAATAAACGCCGCAGCAAAGCATGTCCAGAACTGAAACCACTTCAGAAGAGCTCAAGAAACAATATCCTGGGTACCCATAATGCTGGCAAGATGCTTAGCAAGCTTATTAACTTTCTCTTTTTTGGCGCTTAAATCCTCCAGCACTTGCTATTGCACAAGAAAGTATGCATCTAAATTGTGCAGGGACTTCCTCAGTCCTTCGGCTTCCTGTCGCATAACATCTGATCGATGTCTTTCAACTTGAAGTTGAGACTCAAGAAGCCGAACTGATTCATGCAGCATGTTCGAAGAGCTGGTGCCAGCAGTAGTAGCCAGTAACTCAAACACTACATCAAGATAGGACTTTGGGGATGTCTCAGTGTCTTCAATATAGTTTTTATCAGCTTTCTTGAAGACCAATAGAGATATCTCACTATCTTGAACCTTATCTGCATTATTTCCTTTACCATTGCATAGAGGGGTACCCTTCTCCAATATTTTATCCGCGTTGCAAAAAAGAAACAAACAAACACATCACAGGTTTACAATGTAGTATATGAAACTCATTTTGGTAAACCAGTTCAGTAGTAAGGTGGACAGGATAACAACATGAAACAAACATATATATATATATGTAGTATGGTCACTGTATGGTCTATATCATTCTAGTTTATGTTGCCAAATCAAGATTGATACAGTTTGAATCATATCTATTTAAGACAAAGTAGCATAGACAGAATATAAGTGTGGGAAACTACACAGCAATAACAACACTTGTAATGTGCATGGCATGAGAACATAACTGTTTATTCAATTGAAACTGAAATCAACATAGAGCAAGTTACAACGGCAAACACGTTAAAGAAACAAGTTTAAAACATACCTGTTGCGCCATTGGAGTTTCAGTTGCATCCTTCAAATTTGAAATTAGTTGGTATGAGTAAATACAGTGATGCAAGAGCAAAGTAGTGTGAACCATAGCTACGGAACCTAACCTGAGAACAATTCTTCTTCTGCTTTAAGATTTGACTTGGGGTTTGGAGTGGTGGTCCTCGTGCTTTGGGCACTGCAGTTGCCTTACTAACTGCTCGTGTTTGGGTGCTCTATGGTGGAGACGGTGCTGTGTCAACTGGAACTAGGTTACTATCTGCTGGGGTTGGGGTTAGAAGGGGTGTAGCTGGTTCTCTGTCCAACTGGGTAGGGGTACAATCTGCGTGAGTCTGGGTTATGTGTGGTGGGGCTGGTTCTTGGGCAAGTACAACCGTGGTTCTATCTGCATTGACAGGTAGCACGATCTTTTCTGAAGACCGTGTTTTTACTCCCACAGATACTGCCATCACCCCCTCCAATTCAAGTGGCTGATAAACAAGAAAAGTAATTGAATGTACATACATTGTAAGATAGACAGGTGCAATGGATAGTAGGGAAGAAAATAGGGCATGAAATAATTCAAATTTATGTTGTCTAACCAAACAGAATAGCAGGACATAATTTCACATATATGATGGCTAATTAAACAGGATAGCATGACACAATTTCACATGTATGATGGCTAACTAAATAGGATAGAATGACATACTTCAAAATATGATGACTATGTAAACAGGATGACATGATATAACTATACGATGTGTCTATTAAAGTGGTTGGCATGCCATAAATCACAAACATGTCATCGATGGAAACATGATGGCATGATATAATTCACGGATAGAATGACATAATTCAAAATATGATGACTATGTAACTCTGTTGGAAAAGGCAGTGCCTAGGAGGCGCTTAGGCACGCCTAGGCGCTAGGCAATGGCCAAACGCCTCGCCTAGGGCATAAATGGAGGTCTAGGCAGGGCAAGCAAGGACTTGCTTACCCAAGCAAGAAATCATGGCACATACTTCACTGATATGCCAAACTGGTTATATTCCAATGGCAGTAGATGGCAATTAACTGATTTATATGCCCTAAACTAATATCAACACCCATATAATAATCACAAATACTCTAAGAGTAAAAACTATATTACCACCTAGGCCGCGCCTAGGGCGCTTAGGCACCGCCTAGGCACTAGGCAAAGGCCAACCGCCCCTCTTACGCCTACCGCTTTTTCCAACCTTGCTATTTAAACAGGATGAGATGATATAACTATATTATGTCTTCAGAAAATGGGTTGGCATGCCATAATTCATATACATGTTGTCTATTTAAATATCATGGCATGATATAATTCAAATATATGATTTATATACTAAGGAAGTGAGCAGAGGGCAATCGCATATATGATGTTCCAACTAAGGAGATGGCATTCAATATTGTGTATATGATGTAAAAACTAAGCATTGCAATACAACATATGCATGATATGAGTAATATAACCCTGCCAAGTTTGAGCATACACCTCAGGGGGATAATAGAACTGGTCATCTGCCTCTGAATCTTCCTCTGAAGAGCTATCTGTAACCAGCAAGATACTTGCTTCAGCAGGTAGCATTGTCTGCTCTGAAGACCTTGTTTTCACTCCAGATTTCTCCATCACCAATTCAACTGGTTGATGCACAGGAAGAGTAGTTGAATATACAAACATTTTCGAAAAATGCAATGAGAAATACAAAAAAAGGACGACATGATATAATTCACATATATGACGCTTGGCTAAACAACATGGCATTACATAATTCACATATATAATGCCTTGCAACAAGATAGCATTGCATAATTCACATATATAATGTCTTGCAACAAGATGGCATTGCATAATTCACATATATGGTAATTAGACACTAAATAGGTGGCATTCACACAAAGCATGTCTAAACTAAGAAAATGACATAGCAATACAAGATACCATACACACGATATGAGCAACATAACCCTGGCAAGTTAGAGCATGCACCTCGGGGGGGATAGGACTGGTCATCTTTCTCTGAGTCCTCCTATGAGGAGCTATCCGTAACCAGCAAGACATGCACTTCGTCAGATAGCATTGTCTTCTCTGAAGACCTTGTTTCCAATCTAGATTTTTCCATGACCGTGCCGAATGGCTGATGCACAGGAAGAGTAATTGAATGTACTAAAATTGTTGAAAAATTTAACATGTAATAAAAAATGATGGCATGACATAATTCACATATAAGATGATTGGCTAACCAGGGTGGCATTACAAAATTCACATATATGATGCCTAGCTAAACAAGATGGCAATCCATGATTCACATTTACGATAAAGAAACTAAACAGGTGGCATTGACACAAAGCATGTCTAAACTAAGCAGATGACATGTTTGATGTATACAGTAAGCAATGCAAGGCACCATATGCATGATATTATCAACATCAGCATGCCAAGTTAGAGAGAAGACCTCAGGGGGTAAATAGGAGTGGTCTTCTCCTTCTGAATCCCCCTTAGAACAGTTATCTTCCTCTTGATTATGATTCGAAATGGGTGGAGGGGTGCTACCTTTGCGCCCACCATGGAGCGACGTCTGCATGAAATTTTATTGCCACACAAGGCTCAGATCTTTTGCTCTACATGTTCAGTTCCATTGTGTACAATAACTGACATGCATAGGAATAAAACATAGTAAGATTATGTAAGGAGTGCATGCACAAATCCAGAGTGATGGTAGCAAACTATGGATAGACCCAAAACCAATGATAGCAGGCAGATAATAGCTTTAGTTAAAAATACAGATAATGGTCCTTTAATGTTTGTTTGCACCCAACATGAAACTCATAGTAGACACCCGAGATTAACCAAATAGTAGATAGATAGTACTGATTGCTGCCCCAATATGTACCCCAGGAACATTTAAAAACTCAAGTTTCAACATTAGTTTGGACCTGACTCAGAGTCTAATAGGTGAACACGATGATAAAGTAGCATGTCATCATATTAAGCAATGCATAACGTAAGCAGACACGGAAGAGTGCGACATCTCTTGCGGCCCCGTGTAGTCCTCAAGGTCATCTGCTTAGTTGATGGTGGTAATGCAGTTGTCGTGGCTGCCGGCGGTGGGGAAGAAGATCTGAGGCGGCAAAAGACAGTCCGGAAAGCGGATCCCTACTATGGTGAACCCTTTCATCATTGGAGCAGCTGATCTGGGGTGGAACACAGCGCCGCAGGAGCAGGACAAACCACACAAGGTTTTATTTGACACATATCTGTAACAGAAGTAATTGTGTAAGGGCTTGTTTGAATTTGAGGATTCTAACAATGTAGGGATAGGAAATAGACAGGAATAGGATAGGAATGCACGTGCAAAACAGAGAATTTAAAAACACATGATTTCTGCCAATCTAGGTGTTTGATTCACAAGAATTGGAAGATCATAGGATACAAAGAATCATGGTGAGATTAAGTCAAACCACAAGAAAATGTACGGTTATAATGCTATTATGCTACGATCTCTTAGTCTTGTGCTTCATGAATAGGAATATGAAAAGGAGGACAAGTGGAAATTAAAATTCCTACGGTGTTTCTTTCAAGGAGACTCTAAAGGAACAAATCCTACAGTTTTCCTTTGCTCCATTCCTTTGAACCAAATTCATGAATAGTAGTACCATAGGAAACTTTCCAATTCCTATGTTTTTCATTCACTTTTCCTTTCAAGCACCGGAGATTCTAGTAGGCAGGCTTGAGCAAGGAAAAACCTACAGTAAAAAATGTTTTTGTGCTACTTCTATTACTTTGGACCCAGGCCACTGCCCTACTAGCTCAACTCCCAGGCCCATCGACAAATTCACAGCTCAAACGCGCTGAGATAAATAATGATGGCGTTCAAGAGAGTCCATCATAGATAGCTAGGTTGCCTGGTACCTCACTGCTTGTCATATAGTAGGATAAAATAATCGTATTTCGCATTACTACGTGTGCTGAGTGGAAAATATATATAACATGTAGAGTAAAAAAGAGATGCAACAAGTGTACAACCTCTTTGGCGAAGCCATGTCAATCTCAGCGTGATTGGGTTGGCCCGTGAGGATGCTCCGGCTGACTTAGCTGTCGGAGGTGGGGAAGAAGATCTTAGGTGTCTGGAGATGGAGCCTGAGGTACTGCTCCGCTGTGATGGAGGGTTTCGTCGTTGGAGCAGCTCCGGTGAGTTGTACAACGCCGAGGCTGAAGCAGGACAAGAGAGACAACGAACAATGTTAACCTGAGTGGAATTCTAATAGAATCTCCAATGGATAACGTAAAATACATAACCACAAAGTGCTAGGTGTAAAATTCATCAGCCGCTCCTCTCTGAACTTAACTGTCGAAACTAAATTTAACTGTCGAAACCGAACTTAACTGTCGAAACTAAATTTTGTTGTCGAAACTGAATTTTACTGTAGAAACTGAACACATTAGAGGTGAGGCTGCATGTCAGTCGACTTACTTTTTCATCTCTGGTCAGTCGATTTTGCAGCCGTTGGATATGAAATCAAGGGCCTGTAGTTCATCTTCAACCTCCACCCCCTTGAGCCAGCAGCCACCACCGGCCAAACAACCCCCCTCCCCCCCGCCGCCCGTGGACGGCAATGCACCGCCCCGCCCGCCACGAAAACACTCCCCACCGCCGGTCCGCCGCCACCCCGGCCATCCCTCTAGGCCCCCCGTGCCGAGCTTTTTCTCCGGTGATCCCCACGCCACCGCCCCACCACCGCCGGTGACCACCTCCCCCACCCTGAACCTTAAGATAGATAGTAGGGTACCTTGTAACGCCCCGGATCCGATGCGCCAGGTGTTCGCCAGTTATCCGTTGTCTTTGCCATGTCATTTGCTTGCGTGTTGCATGTTATCATGTCATCATGTGCATTTCATTTTGCATACATGTTCGTTTCATGCATCCGAGCTTTTTCCCTGTTGTCCGTTTCGCAATCCGGCACTCCTATGCCCTCCGGCGTTCCCTTTTTGTCTCTCGTTGTGAGCGGGTGTTAAACATTCTCGGAATGGCCTGAGGTTTGCCAAGCATCCTTGGTATAGCATCGGTAGACCGCCTGTCAAGTTTCGTGCCATTTGGAGTTCGTTTGATACTCCAACGGTTAACCGCGTAGCCCGAAACCCCCTTTCTCTTTGCAGCCCAACGCCCCTTCCAAAGTGGCCCAAAACCCAGCAAACTCCCCTCCATGCTCTCCACCATTCGATCACGATCGCGTGGCCGAAAACCGCTCCTCATTTGGACTCTCCTAGCTCCCTCTACCTATAAATATGTGCCTCCCGTCCAAAAATCGCAGATAAACCCTAGCTTTTTCCCATCTCCGCCGCCGGACGCGTCCGCACCGCGCCGGACACGTCCGCCACCGTCCCTCGACAAATCGCCAGCCGCCACGTCACCCGCGCCGCCCTCCACTGCGCCGGCCCACTCGGGCCCGAGACCGGCCCCCGCGGGCCCATCTCCGCGCCGCCGACCGGATCCTTCGCCGTCGGCGCACATCCGCCTCGCCGCCGGCATGCTCCGCCGCTCCACCCGAGTCCCCGCGACTCCTCCTGGCCGTGCCACCGCGCCTCGGCTCCCGGTCACGCCGCCGCCCGCCGCCGGCGCCCCGCCGCCCGATCTCCGCCGCCGGAGGCCGGCGCCCCACCTCCGCGCGCCTCCCGCGCCTCGCCGCGTCCCGCCTCCGGCCTCCCCCGTCGTCGCTGGCCATCCCCGCCGCCGGATCCTCGCTCCTCACCGGCGTCGACCTCACCGGAGTCCGGCCCGAGCCCGGCCCGCCTCGTAATCCGCGCCCCCAGATCCAGATCCGAATATGAGGTTGACACCGAATTTTTGCTAAGTCCCCGAGTATTTTTGACATTTTCATGCCTTGTTTGACCTGCCATATCTCTACATCCGTAGCTCTGTTTCGTGCGTGTAATATGTTAAATTGTTCTTCTCAACGAGTACTTCATTTCATTCCATGGCATCATATTCATTTGAGCTCATCTTGATGCCTGAATCATCGTTGCAAGAGTGCTTCGCGATGTTGTCTGCTGTCTGTTAACAGAACTTGCTCTTTTGTCATTTTTGCCATGATTGATGTGTGCATCCTATGAGGTTGATGTCTACATGTGTTTTGAACCATGCCATGCCATCTTTACAGGGGTATATGACATGTATTTTTGTGATCAATGTGGTGACTAGCACAAGCATGTAAACTAGGCTTCGTGATGTTGCTGATTTTAGTCCCTGTTCTGCTGTTATTTTGATGCCATGTAAATATGTTGCTACAGAGAGATCCACGCATATTTTGAGATACTTCAGTAAGGATGTTTTGAACATATGGTTGTTCTCTATCCATTCATGCCTCTGGTTGAAATTATGTAGTATAGCATGTCTTTTTCATGCTCTACTTTTGCTTCAAAATGTTTCCTGGCAGATTGTTTACATGTTATTCAATTTTGCCAAGGTTGTTGTAGTTGATCCTTGCATGCTATGCACTTGGTCTTGCCTTGGTTTGTTTCACAAACATGTCTTCTTGCTGATGCTATGCTTATCTTGTCATGCAATGACTTGTGGTGAGTGAATCGAGCTAGTTAAGTAGGGTACTTGCTGTTACTGTTTTGCTATGCTGAATCTGTTATTTCGTGATGCTATGTAAACCTGCTTCTACAAGTCATTCTATGCATAATCTGGAGATGTTCACTAAATATGTTTTGTTCTACATGTCATGCTCTATCCATTCATGCCCCTGATAGCATTTATAGCTTGCTGTAACTTGTTGTAATCTTGCTCCAAAGTTGCTAAATAATGTTGCTGTCAGCCTGTTAACATTAAGTTCAGTTGTTGCCATGTGTTTTGTTAGTGATCCATGCACCCTATGAACTTGCTATTGCAATGCTTAGCTTCATAAATATGTCTTCTTACTGTTGGTTGCCTTGCCATGCCATGTATTGCTCTGTAGTGAGTTGCACAAGCTCATTTACATGCCTTCATAACTCTGTTCCTGCCATGTTTGAATCTGTAATATAACTTGCCATGTTTACATGGGTGCCATCATATTTACTGATCCTTTTTGGCTTATGGTCGGTAAAGGACCTTTGATCTATGCATTTAGTAGGCTCATGCCATGCGTTTGTTTGCCATGATAAGTTCTTGTAACATGTTGTTTGATAGCTCTAAACATTGCAACCTGATGTTATTTTCTGCAAAGTCTGAACTGTTATTATTTGCAATCTTGCCATGTGTGTTTGAGCATGTTCTAGTAGTTTCTGGAGATAGCTCAGTGTTCATGTTTTGTTATGCTTTCCCTGTACAACATGCCCATGTCTTTTTTTTCATGTTGAGGTCCTGTAGCATGTTGTTTTGATGCTTGCAAGATGCCTAGTTGCTGTTTTGGACAGATTGTTGCTATAACTTGTTTCATGTGTGTGTGTTGAACTGTTGCTCCGTTTTGAGTGTGCTCTATATGAAACTTTCTTGATTTTGCATGTAGTTTCATATTATCATGTTGCATCCATGTTTTGAGGTGTTTTCTTGATGTTTTTATGCATTTTGCATCAATGCCATGTTTAACTTGTGTTGCTCATATCTTCTAGGTCATAGCTCCGAACTAAATGAACTTTATATGTAACTTGACTAGAATATCGTGTAGATCATCTTGGTTCATCTTAACTTGCTGCTTAACAAATTGAACATAAGGTTTATTCAGATCTGGACCATTTTCTAAATTTGCATATGAGGACTTACCGGAATTGTCATATGTTGTTCCCAGCCTCATTTAAACTTGCTTTGATGTGTTGCTCTCGTTTGCATCATCTCTTGCCATGAGTAGCTTCATGTAGTCTTGTCTTGCATCATACTTGTTTGTGCATCATGTCATGTTTATGTGTGGTGTGTTTACTATGTTGTGTGCTTCTTCTTGTTAGTTCCTGTTTCGTTGCGATCGTGAGGATTCGTTCGTCTATGCTTGGTTCGGCTTCATCCATTCATCTTCTTCATGGACTCGTTCTTATTCCTTGCGGGATTTCAGGCAAGATGACCATTTCCCTGGATCTCACTACTATCATTGCTATGCTAGTTGCTTCATTCTATCGCTATGCTGCATTACCTATCTTTTGCTCATCAAGCCTCCCATATTGCCATGAACCTCTAACCTTTGACACCTTTCCTATGCAAACCATTGCTTGGCTATATTACCGCTTTGCTCAGCCCCTCTTATAGTGTTGTTAGTTGCAGGTGAAGTTGAAGATTGCTCCATGGTGGACAGGTTTATGTTTGGGATATCACAATATCTCTTATATTATTAATGCATCTATATACTTGGTAAAGGGTGGAAGACTCGGCCTTATGCCTGGTGTTTTGTTCCACTCTTGCCGCCCTAGTTTCCGTCATACCAGTGTTATGTTCCCGGATTTTGCGTTCCTTACGCGGTTGGGTGATTTATGGGACCCCCTTGACAGTTCACTTTGGATAAAACTCCTCCAGCAAGGCCCAACCTTGGTTTTACCATTTGCCTCACCTAGCCCTTTTTCCCTTGGGAGTCGCGCTCTCGAGGGTCATCTTTATTTTATCCCCCCCGGGCCAGTGCTTGTCTAAGTGTTGGTCCAAACTGAGCGATGTCCGGCGCCCCCTGGGCAACCAGGGTCTATGCCAACCCGACGTCTTGCTCATCCGGTGTGCCGTGAGAACGAGATATGTGCAGCTCCTATCGGGATTTGTCGGCACAGCGGGCGTTCTTGCTGGTCTTGTTTTACCATTGTCGAAATGTCTTGTAAACTGGGATTCCGAGTCTGATCGGGTCTTCCTGGGAAAAGGTATATCCTTCGTTGATCGCGAGAGCTTATCATGGGCTAAGTTGGGACACCCCTGCAGGGTATAATCTTTCAAAAGCCGTGCCTGCGGTTATAGGCAGACGGGAATTTGTTAATGTCCAGTTGTAGATAACTTGACACTAGATCCGAATTAAAACGCATCAACCGCGTGTGTAGCCGTGATGGTCTCTTTTCGGCGGAGTCCGGGAAGTGAACACGGTTTCTGGGTTATGTTTGACGTAAGTAGGAGTTCAGGATCACTTCTTGATCATTGCTAGTTTCACGTCCATTCCTTTGCTCTCTTCTCGCTCTTATTTGCGTATGTTAGCCACCATATATGCTTAGTCGCTGCTGCAGCCTCACCACTTTACCCCTTCCTTTCCCTTTAAGCTTTGCTAGTCTTGATACCCATGGTAATGGGATTGCTGAGTCCTCGTGGCTCACAGATTACTACAACAACAGTTGCAGGTGCAGGTTCTGCGATGATCATGACGCGAGAGCGATGTTTGCTTGTATTGGAGTTCTTCTTCTGCTTCTGCTTCGATCAGGGGATAGGTTCTAGGTCGGCAGCCTGGGCTAGCAGGGTGGATGTCGTTTGAGTTTCTGTTTGTGTTTCATCCGTAGCCGGATGATGCTCTTATGTATTGTGATGTTGTATTCGTGTGGCATTGTATGCCTCTTGTATGTATCCCATCTATTATGTAATGTTGATGTAATGATATCCACCTTGCAAAAGCCTTTCAATATGCGGGTCTATCCTTGGTGGGACCTTCGAGTTCCTTTTGGATAGGGATACCTCTCCGGCGAGCCCCCTTCCCTGCTGCGGTTGGTTCTTCCTTAACTCCGGCGAACCCCCCACCCCCTGAAAATCGACTGGCCCAAAAGTCGATTCAGTCGACTAAAGTGTAGCTAAATCGGAGCAGCATCGCAAGCAAGAGCAAGAGCGAGAGCAGCAGCGCGAGCGCGAGCAAGAGCAAGAGCAATAGCAAGAGCAAACCTGGCAAGGGACCGAGAGCAAGAGCAGAGCAGCAGTGCGAGCGAGAGCTAAAGCAGCAGTAGCTCCTACTGATGTGGACGTCGCCGCCGAGGGAGCGACGCTGTGGAGGAAGTGGCCGGCGCCGCCGCCGTGGATGGAGCCGCGCCGTGTCAGCTCGAGACCGAGCGCCGGCAGCACCGTGAGATCGAATCAAGAAGAAAATGAAGTGATTAGTGTACAACCTCTTTGGTGGCGCCGATTAGGCCGCAGCTTCATCTGAGGAAACGGTGATGATGATGCTCTTCCGGTGGTGCAGGTGAAGACGGCGGTGTGGGAATGGAGGTGGCACGAAAGACGAGGGGAACATCGGGGCAGCTCCTCGGAGGTGGAGGACGGGGTGGCTGAACCGGCGGGACGACGAGATCGACGACGGATCCTCATCCAGTATGGTGGATGAGGGACGTCGAGGTGTTGCTGTGGATGACATCGTCGGGGAAGAGGCTCCGGCTAGGTGGCGGACGGAGGAGGGTGTGGGGCTTCGCGGGTTTTCCCGGCCTCGGTGTACGAATGGGTGGGCGGATGGGATGGGAGTGGGGAACAATGGCTTAGGGACGCGCTTGTCCGAAATGTGGGATAAGTTACGAAAGTACCCCCACCGATTAGAGGCAGTTCTTTCGGTTCAGGGGTATCACGGGCATTTCGCGTGTCGGGATTTCATAGGAGGTGGGAGTTTTCGCGCTTGTTGTAGTTTTGGAATAGCAAGGTGTGGGTTGAGATGGAGGGAGTTGTCGGAGCACAACGAGACAAATATATATCTTAAATATTTTGGGGTAACAAGGCGCGGGTTGAAGAGGCGGGAGTTTCATAGCATGATAGACAAAGATGCTAGCTTGAAATTTCGGCATAACAAGGCGCGGCTTGAAATTTCGGGAGAACGAGCTTAACGTGTACCCGAAAAAAGACAATTCACACCTCATCACTAGAGAGAGCCATGTCCCGTTTTACTATATTACTAGAAATGCATTCAAATAAAACAAAAAAACTAAAAAATTGGGACAACAAACATAACGTGTACAGTACCAAAACAATTTGCACTTCCCTCAACAATAAAAAACAATGTGTGTTGTCTAGCACATGGACTAAATTTGAGTACATTTTCCCTGTTTGAATGGGATTGTACTCGGGTTAGTTATACAACCATCTAAATATTATCTTCACAACACATGACATGAATATAGGAGAAGTAAATTCCTATATAAATATGAACTACATGTACATACGATCTCAAATTCAAATATATGTATCCATTTTGTGTTCAATTCAAATCATAGTACATGTATGCTCTAGTTAGATGTTCGGAATCTAAACCATGTATGATATACTACGTACAATGTGTTTAACATGCACAACACACACACAAACACCATTTAGACTAGTAAGATACACGTGCATTGCACGCATGAGATTTGGCAACCAAATTATGAATAAATACCACATTATAGCATGTAAGCTTTGAGTCATATATGCATGATGTAGATGTTTGTTTAATTCTTATAGTTCATTTCATTCAAAATCATCTAGTTTTTATAAGAAAGCTAATCTATTTTAAGATTCATGGAATTCTGCATTGTAAGGCATAAAGTAAAAACAAATAATGGCAAATCATATAGAAAAACATTTGGGAAATTCTGATATGGAAGATTCTAGAACAGAGAAGAAGTGCTTGTGTTTTGAGTTTTGTGCATTATGCTTAACTTCAACCATGGAGTCTTCTAGATTGTACATGTGGCAAAATTTGGTGGAATCTAGATGATATCCAACGACCAGTAGTGCTCAAATTTGCCATCTCTGCACCACTGGATTGGCCTCATCCAACGACCATCTTTCAAAGTTAAAGTTATCCGCACACTATATAAAAAATATAATATATATATATATATATATATATATATATATATATGGTATAGATATAGATATGTGATGCGAAAGCCACCCATCATCTCCAATTAGAATAGTGTGTCCATGCATGGATGCAATGTGGCCAAACGATGTCTGCCATCGGTATCTCAAATTCAAATTAGTCTGACCTTGTTCAATGTGTATACATCACAACATGCTCGTTTCCAAACCACACCGCATAGATCTTCGTTATATTCATGCATGCATGGGTTTCAAACATAATGATCTCTTATTCAAATATTTGAATTCAACTTTAAATTGATTATGACCTCACCTAGTCTTTTACACCCACATAGTCATCTTCTCTTTATAATTGTACCACTAACTTTCTCTCATGCATGCATGCACACACACTACCAGTCGGCATTATCCATCGCACACATGCAATCTTTTTCTTCAGGTTGGTCACCAATGCAGACACACACACACCTCCCCCTCTCCATCATATCGGGCATTCTTTATCTCTCACGTGCATGCGCAACGATCGATGTTCCTCTATGTGTGTGTGTGTATAGCTAGGTATTTCATAGTTTTCCACACAAACCGATCAATCTATATATCTAGTGAGGCCTCACCCTCTTTCCCACGTCCACATCGATCAATCTATATCTCTCTATATAGGATTACATATATAGCTAATACACCCACATTAATTATATATCCAACGTCCCCCTCTCACCATCCATGCCTTCCGCTTCATCTCTCAGACGCATGCACAATGGAGAAGACAGGGGGCAGCAAGGGCCCTGCCCCCCTAACATCACTATATATCAAGGCTAATATGAATGTGATCATTAGACAATTGCTGGTAAAATGGTTTAAGTTGATGAATTGGCCCTCCTCGTAAAGGATTGGCAATGCTTGGCCCCCTAGCTCATTTATTTTTCATGGATCCGCCAATGCGCGCAACAGTGCACGTTCTCGCCCCCTCTCTCTAAATATCGATCTCGCACTTGTGCACTCCTTCATAGTCTCCCTCCACTTGGCCCCTCGCACCATCTACTAGACCCCCACCGGATTTTTCTGCATGTACAATCTAGCAGACTCCATGGTTGAACTTAAGCATAATGCACAAACCTCAAAACAATAGTGGTTCTCCTTTGTTCTAGAATCTTCCGTATCATAACTGCCCAAACTTTTTTTCTAGTTGAATTGCCATGATTTGTTTTTACTTTATGCTTTACAATGCACAATTCCATGAATCATAAAATAGATTAAGGGCTTCTTTGATTCAAAGGATTCTCAAAGGAATTTTGGAGGATTCTAATCCTTAGGAATTTTTCCTATCTTGGTTGTTTCATTCGTAGGATTGTAAACCATAGGGATTTTTCTATATGATTCATTTGCACTAGATTTCATAGGAAACATCCCATCCACTCAAACCTCTTTGAAAGAATTCTGCGTTTTTTCTATGCACAATCAAACACTCGTACAATCATGTAGGATTCAAGACGCATTCCACTCTAATCCCATGTTTTTCCTATTCCCGCGTTTTGGGAATCCTACAAATCAAAGAGGCCCTTGCTTTTTTATAAAAAATAATTGATTTTGAATGATATGGACTATAAGAATTAAACGAAGGTCTACATCAGGCATATATGACTCAGAGCTTACATGCTATAGTGTGGTATTTATTCATAATTTGGTTGCCAAATCTGATGCGTGCAATGCTCGTGTACCTTACTAGTACTTTGAGTAAGTGCAGAACACGTAAATTAGAATTCCAATGGCACGCTACACAATGTCTCTCTTACAGTTCATGAAGCCACATGGCACATGTGGAGGCATTGGCGCGACCTCCTTGTGTGGATTGATCACAGTGACGTGCTGCTGGTTCCAGAAGAATGTACTCGTCCTCTCTGAGCCACACTGGCGGTACATGCACGAAGCGAAGATGTGCATGCACACCACGCACACACTCATTCCCTCGCACGCACACGCGGGTACATGGGCGGACGCAATTTTGTACCAAGATCCACCCCATGTGATAATTTGACGCGTGTAAAGTCCTACTTCATCGATGGTCAATTAATACAACGCGTCAAAACTGAGTGGACGTGAGGGCGTGTGACGCCCCCGATTCAATCGTACACTAATCATGCACGCAAATGTGTACGATCAAGATCAGGGACTCACGGGAAGATATCACAACACAACTCTAAAAATAAAATAAGTCATACAAGCATCATATTACAAGCCAGGGGCCTTGAGGGCTTGAATACAAGTGCTCGACACAAACGGGTCAGCGGAAGCAACAATATCTGAGTACAAACATAAGTTAAACAAGTTGCCATAAGATGGCTAGCACAAACTGGGATACAGATCGAAAGAGGCGCATGCCTCCTGCCTGGGATCCTCCTAAACTACTCCTGGTCGTCGTCAGCGGCCTGCATGTAGTAGTAGGCACCTCCGGTGTAGTAGGAGTCATTGTTGATGGTGGCGTCTGGCTCCTGGGCTCCAGCATCTGGTTGCGACAACCAGGAAGAAAGGAAAGGGGGGAAAAGGGGGAGAAAAGCAACCGTGAGTACTCATCCAAAGTACTCGCAAGCAAGGATCTACAGTACATATGCAAGGGTATATGTGTAAAGAGGCAATATTGGTGGACTGAACTGCAGAATGCCAGAATAAGAGGGGGATAGCTAGTCCTATCGAAGACTACGCTTCTGGCAGGCTCCGTCTTGCAGCATGTAGAAGAGAGTAGATCGAAGTCCTCCAAGTAGCATCGCATAGCATAATCCTACCCGGCGATCCTCCCCTCGTCACCCTATGGAAAAGCGATCATAGGGTTGTCTGTGGAACTTGTTTGGGTGTGTTTTATTAAGTATCCGATTCTAGTTGTCATAAGGTCAAGGTACAACTCCGGGTCGTCCTTTTATCAAGGGACACGGCTATTCGAATAGATAAACTTCCCTGCAGGGGCGCACCACATAACCCAACATGCTTGATCCCATTTGGCCAGACAAACTTTCCTGGGTCATGCCCGGCCTCGGAAGATCAACATGTTGCAGCCCCACCTAGGCACAACAGAGAGGTCAGCACGCTGGTCTAAATCCTATGCGCGCAGGGGTCTGGGCCCATCGCCCATTGCACACCTGCATGTTGCGAGGGCGGCCGGAAGCAGACCTAGCAACCTCCATTACAAAGGAAGGTCACGTTACGCGGTCCAATCTGGCGCGCGCCGCTCAGTCGCTGACATCACGAAGGCTTCGGGTGATACCACAACATCGAGTGCCCATAACTGTTCCCGCGTAGTTGGTTAGTGCGTATAGGCCAGTGGCCAGACTCAGATCAAATACCAAGATCTCATTAAGCGTGTTATTATGAAGTAACCGCGGACGCCGACCAGGGCCAGGCCCACCTCTCTCCTAGGTGGTCTCAACCTGCCCTGTCGCTCCGCCACAAAGTACGGGGGCCGTCGGGAACCCAGCCCCACCTCTACCGGGATGGAGCCACCTGTCCTTCTAGTCCCCACATCGGAATTGCTTGCGGGTACTCAATGAGCTGACCCGACTTTAGTCACCATCTGTATAGTATATGTATGTATAGTATAAACCCGTGATCACCTCCTGAGTGATCACGGCCCGATAGTATAGCAAGGCAGACTGACAAGAATGTAGGGCCAATGATGATAAACTAGCATCCTATACTAAGCATTTAGGACTGCAGATAAGGTATCAACGACTGTAGCAACAATGAAAGGCTATGCAACAGAATAGGATTAATCGAAACAGTAACATGCTACAGTACTCTAATGCAAGCAGTAGAGAGAAGAATAGGCGATATCTGGTGATCAAGGGGGGGGCTTGCCTGGTTGATCTGGCAAGAAGGAGGGGTCGTCAACACCGTAGTCGAACTGCGCAGCAGCAGCGTCGGTCTCGTAGTCTACCGGAGAGAATAGGGGGAAGAAACAGTAAATATAATGCAAACATAAGCATGACGACGCATGACATGACAATGAGCGGGGTTAGGTGTGCCCTAACGCGGTAGTAGGTGATACCGGTGAAAGGGGGAAACATCCGGGAAAGTATCCCCGGTGTTTCGCGTTTTCGGACAGGTGATCCGAAGGGGGAAAGTTGCGTGTTCGATATGTTAGGGATGTGTGGCGGACAAATGGGCTGCATATCCGGATTTGTCTCGTCGTTCTGAGCAACTTTCAAGTACAAAGTATTTTCATCCGAGCTACGGTTTATTTTATATTAATTTTAAAAGATTTAAATCATTTTATAAATTATTATTATTAATTTAATCCAAAAATGGCATTACTGCATCAGCATGACATCAGCATGACGTCAGAAGTCCACAAAGGTGTTGACTGGTCAAACAGACGCGTGCGTCCCGCCTATCATTGACTGATTAGTTAACTAACAGTTAAATAGGTTAATTAGTGATTAGATTAATCTAATTATGATTAATTAAATTAATTAATTAATTAATTAGTTAAATACAATTATTTTTTATTTTTATAATTAATTCTTGTTTTAAATTTTTATTCTGGGCATGGGCCCCGTTTGCCATAGGCACAAGGGGCTTAGTGGGCGGGCGTGCAGCGGGTTACGGGCACTGGCAGAGCCAAGCGAACCCAGGCGATGGCGGCCCTGGCGGGCGCATCCGTAGAAGGGTCGCGGACGGTCGCGTTGATGGGAAGGAGGCGGGGAACGGTGCTGGGCTCGGGGCGAAGGACGCGGGGCCTTCGAGCGGCGCCGCGTGCAGTGGCCGAAGACGGGCGGCGGCGGCACAGCCTGCAGGCAGCAGAAGCAGCGCAGGACGGGGCGCGTCAAGGTCGCAGCGCCTAGCAGTGGCGGGCAGCAGAGTGCAGAGGGGCGGCAGCTCGGAAAGAGCAGCGACGGATGTCCGTGGCTTTTGCGGGCGATGGGGACGACGGTGAGCGCGTGCACGCGAGGGAGAGAGGAGGAGAGGGGAAGCTCACGGGGGCCATAGGGATTTTGGCAGCGGGGCGTGGGGAGGAGACGGAGATGACGGCGACGCAGTGACGAGGTGCAGGTCGGCGAGGAAGCGTTCTGGCTACGTGGCCTTCGGCGAGGCGGCGGTCCGGGTGGCGCCAGACGAGGGCAAGGTGGCGGCGCACGGTGGCGTCAGGGTGGTGGCGACGGGGTCGGCGCGCGGCGTCGGGGTGGCCTTGGTCGATCCTGCCACGGAGCTAGACGACAGGGATGAAGGGGGCAACGGCGACAAGGGTGGGGCATGGCGACGTGGTTCGTTTCGGGCGGCGGGGTCGTTCCCCCTATCCAGACCGGATCGGGAGGGGGAGGGAACGAGGGAGTGGGGGAAGTGGATGGTTGGGTTAGGGTTTGCAGGGGGTGAGGGGATAAGGAGGAGTGGGGGTGGGCTTGGCCGGTTGGACGTTTGCCCAGTTGGGCCGGTGGCTTGCTGGGCCGGAGCCCAGTGGGGGGGGGTGATTGCTTTTTTTGTTAGTCTTGTTTTTTTTTCTTTTGTATTTTCTTTCTTTTATTCATTTTCTATTCTGTTTTATTTCATTTTAAATCATTTAGGCCATTTCTAAAAATGAGTTTGCTGCACTATAGATACCTATGCCATTTTTAGCACAGCCCGAGCATTTTGTTTTGTATATTTTAAAACTTTTATTGTTGACATTAATTTGAATTTGAATTTTGAAACAGTTTTGAACTAAACGCGAGATTAGCAACAGTTATCGAGGTGACGTGGCATCATTAGCAGATGGTTATTGTAGCTTAATTATCCGGGCATCACAATTCTCCTCCACTACAAGAAATCCCGTCCTGAGATTTAGGAGGGGAGCAAGGGGGAAGGGATTTGGTTACGAAATTCTAACGGGTCTTCTCGGTGTTTGGTTGCTCTTCTCGAAGAGGTCAACCCAATACATTGATGCTTTCATTCCTCTGCTCCAGGTCATCATGATGAAGTCATCCTTCCTCCAGGATCTTCACCGGACTTATGAAAGGATAAGAGGGGGGAAAACTCTATAAGACCGGATTCTAACAAAATTGATCATCGGACGGTTAACTCAGGGGGAGAAGCATAAGTATCTCTCGAATTGAAACTTAAGAAGTTATCGAGAGCAAGTAAGAAGGTACCATGAGAAGTTTCAAACGGATAGACAATTGTTCGTTGCCTGAGAAAAAGTGTGGAAGGGGTCCAAAGCAACGAGAATAAGTATTGTATCCGATACCAGAATAGACCATCTCTAGGAAGGTGGCCCATGGGTTACGTACGAAACCAAGCGCGAGGAATAACTTTCGAGACAGGCATGTACATGAGAGTCAGGTTTCGATCTTGTGGAACTGTGGGTTATGGGCCCACCATGTGAGTTAAAAGCAGGAAGGGCGGTGACGTCTTGCATGATCATGTAAGCAAGGCATGTCAGAGGATAGTCTTTCGATTATGTCGGCAACAACGTCGGTACCAAGGGCGAGGGACGAAGAGAACCATTTTCCTGCTCGTTGAACGAGGCGGACCAATAGGCAAAGTTCTCGTCCATCGGCGGCTGTCAGAATGTCATCAACAATAGTAACAGGGTCTTGCTGGCAAAATTGTACGCCGAGGTGTTTACATAAGCAGTGAATCTTTACTGCTTAGATTATATAGATCACAAGAAAGGTCAAACAAACCAATGAAAAGGAAAATGTGTTTATCAGATTAAACAAATCAATAGAAGGGAAATGTGTTTAAACACATACTGCAGGGGTATATTCTTCCCAAGGACAAGCAGGGCATGATATCCATGACAGGATATAACATAGAAAACCCTTTAGGTAAGATGAGAGAAATTTCATGACATTACCCATACAACGGTGTTTGGATAATTGATAAAGAAACATTTAGCATTGGGATTTAAATGTTCTTGTTGAAAAACGGATTATCACAGACATGCTTCGAGATAGCATTGACATGGTCTTCAAGCAAAGGTCGGACTTGGATATACAAAGGATTCATCAGGAACAACTTATAGAATAACTCTCACAATTTCCTCATGGAAGAATGGTTAACCTTGCTAAGAAGGGAACTATAACAATAGGTCCTACAACCAGGTGCGCTGGGCATGACATCATCTTACCGGGTCATATAAAAGACCAATGTTATAACTCTTGGAAATATATTCCAACCATCATATCTGACCGAGATTCAGATTCGATTGGCGTCAGGATACCTCAGGCTCAGGATGCTTGAGAAGAAAAGGTGCAACACCAACTGACGAGATGACAATGTAAGATTCTCTAGAAATGACTATGGAAGTGAGTTCGAAGACAAGGATTCATCATCATTAAACCAAGGAGAGGATGAGGGGGTGGCTGATGGAATCAGCGGCAATTTATCGAGATTAACAAAATATGGATTTCCATTATGTGAACAAGGAGATAACATTTATCAGATCAAATGGTATAATGATGTATGCTCGAGGAAAACATACACAATTAAACATTGGTTGAAAAGTGCACCCGAAATATGGGTTGGCTTGCATGACCAATGTCAGAATGGTGATTCAATAATCAATAGCCTAAGAATGAACGACCGACCATTAACTTCAAAGCAATAGGGTTGCTAGAAGGGCAGAACTCAAACAACATCATTAGCATATTGGTATCCTGGTTTAAAAAACACAGGGACCAAGGAAGAATGGTGATGATGAGAAGTATCATCATACCGAGAATTTCTAAGAGGTGGAGCAATCCTCACAACATCCTTGTCATAAAGGAAATTAATACTTCAAGGTGGAACATCATACAAGCTGGATAGCAAGTTGCATTCATAACATCAACAAGTTTGTGTTGTGGGAAGGCAAGAATGTTGTCGATGATAACACAATCATCGAGGGGCAAGGATGGTAATTCTCATCATGAATTTGATTGATATTCTGGAAGAGCTCAGAATGTTGATGATGATCATGACACATTTGTCGAGAGGTTTCATGAAGATATAATCTCTCATCGATGATATCAAGCAAAAGGAAGGATGGAGCGAAAAGTTATTGAAACCGCGGATACGACACAAACTCGGAATCAAGCTTGTTGTTTGAGGTGAAACGGTAAGACAAGGAAGATCGACGTAAGCTTAGCTCATCATCGAAGGTTGTGCTCTGGGAATAAGGACCAGGTAGCATAGTTAAGCTTTAACATGACAATGATGATGTAGCCAATCAGTTGGGAATGACATCAACGAGTACAACTCGCAGGTAATAAGGATTACAAAGAGTAGTTGAACCGTAAAACAGATTCAATTCAGTTATCGGTGTTTCGAGTGACAAACAACTCAAAACCCAGAGAAAATTGGAATCATTGAGAAATAATAGTTGATGAAGAACCCACAAGAAGTTATGTAGTTCGGTGATATTCTCGAGATACCAGAGTATAATACTCGACGGTAGAGCAGAGTACATGGTGGACACGTGAAATGATTTGCAGAAGACAAGTACTTCATCTTGTCTCAGAAACGGAATCAAAGGAGAACATGGTCGGAACCATGATTTCAAAAGGCCATATCCCAGATATAAGAACTTATACCAAGGGAATAATTAATTTAAGATAAGCTTTAATCATAAGATCCACATCGTGTCCATGGGCATGAACACAAAGTTCAAGGTCGACTCCCACTTCTTCAATGACTAACCTTTCATTCACTGCTCTAGATAAAAATGATTTCAGTGTCAAAACCTACCTGGTGAATTACCAGAGGAATATGACCCATGAAAACTTTCGAGTTCACACAGATTAAGGAAGGCATAGGTTCAACCCATCGGGGTATCTTAGAACATATACCATGAACTTTAGGATCAATTAAGACATGCTCGAAGCAGAGCATGGTTGATATAGGCATATGATATTACTTGCCAAAGGCAGAAGACACAATTTACCAAAGCCATTAAGTATCAGGGGAGAAACTCTCAAGGTTATTGGATATGAAGGACATTGTCGGATAATAACCAAGCAATTGGTCTCGCAGACCACAAGGAATCTAACGTGAGTATCGGTACTCAATCAGAAGGAAAAAGAATGCAAAGGCATCAAATTATAGAAACAACTAACTAATTCAAAGCTTAAATGCAAAGGAATTATGATTTTCAAATCAAGGGATTAGAAGAAATGTTCTGATTAGGTATGGATAAGTTGAGTAGGCTGAGGTTACAATCGATGACAATTGGATTGCTTGAGAACCAGCTCACATTTAAAATGGTGTCCGAGCCGGAAGGAAATTTCCAGGGAATAACTGATGATTGTGTGCATTCACACACATGTTGAATCAACAGGATCATAATGTCAATCACAAGGATTTTAATGGTTATTGCTAGACAAATGGAATTATCCAAACTGCAAGAAGACAAGTATTTGCAGAGCAATAGTTGGCAAAGGAGTACCGGAAGATCGGGTAGTATTTCAATGCATCTAGTGAATCCTATGAACAACTAGTAATGAACGGTTCCTCGATAAGTGTAAAAAAATCGTAGGGATATTTTTGCGGAAAGGAACCGCAAGGCAGTGGCACAAGGGATTCTTGGAACAACGAGGAGTACTACAGGGTATCTTGTAATAACAAGACCAACTGGGGATGAATGTAAGAATGGCAAGTGCATGTAGTTATCCATAAGGGTGGATGGTGGAATGGGGATTGCAAAAGCGATGAGCACAAGTTCTCGGTATAACATCGGAGAGTATCTTCGGAATCCTTCGGTGCACCAAGCAATCATCTGGAGTGAGGGGCTCTCCGGGAGGTAGTAATTATGAGAACCTAGAGTTAGCGTTGGTAAAATCATTTAACCCGAATAGAAGAGAGATCGGAATCCCAGAGTATAGATGAGGAATAAAAGATCATAATACCACCCAATTGGCGACGTGGGCCCATGGGACGCACAGCCAAGTTAGTAAAACAATTTTCATCAACTAGACTCAACTTCGGCCAAGGAGTTGGAAAGGGGAATTCCTACAGGCAGTCGGCTCTGATACCAACTTGTGACGCCCCCGATTCAATCGTACACTAATCATGCATGCAAATGTGTATGATCAAGATCAGGGACTCACGGGAAGATATCACAACACAACTCTAAAAATAAAATAAGTCATACAAGCATCATATTACAAGCCAGGGGCCTCGAGTGCTCGAATACAAGTGCTCGACACAAACGAGTCAGCGGAAGCAACAGTATCTGAGTATAGACATAAGTTAAACAAGTTGCCATAAGATGGCTAGCACAAACTGGGATACAGATCGAAAGAGGCGCATGCCTTCTGCCTGGGATCCTCCTAAACTACCCCTGGTCGTCGTCAGCGGCCTGCACGTAGTAGTAGGCACCTCCGGTGTAGTAGGAGTAATCGTTGATGGTGGCGTCTGGCTCCTCGGCTCCAGCATCTGGTTGCGACAACCAGGAAGAAAGGAAAGGGGGGAAAAGGGGGAGAAAAGCAACCGTGAGTACTCATCCAAAGTACTCGCAAGCAAGGATCTACACTACATATGCAAGGGTATATGTGTAAAGAGGCAATATCGATGGACTGAACTGCAGAATGCCAGAATAAGAGGGGGATAGCTAGTCATATCGAAGACTAAGCTTCTAGCAGCCTCTGTCTTGCAGCATGTAGAAGAGAGTAGATCGAAGTCCTCCAAGTAGCATCGCATAGCATAATCCTACCCGGCGATCCTCCCCTCGTCGCCTTGTGGAAAAGCGATCACCGGATTGTCTGTGGAACTTGTCTGGGTGTGTTTTATTAAGTATCCGGTTCTAGTTGTCATAAGGTCAAGGTACAACTCCGGGTCGTCCTTTTACCAAGGGACATGGCTATTCGAATAGATAAACTTCCCTGCAAGGGTGCACCACATAACCCAACACGCTCGATCCCATTTGGCCGGACACACTTTCCTGGGTCATGCCCGGCCTCGGAAGATCAACACGTCGTAGCCCCACCTAGGCACAACAGAGAGGCCAGCACGCCGGTCTAACTGCTATGCGCGCAGGGGTCTGGGCCCATCGCCCATTGCACACCTGCATGTTGCGAGGGCGGCCAGAAGCAGACCTAGCAACCTCCATTACAAAGGAAGGTCACGTTACGCGGTCCAATCTGGCGCGCACCGCTCAGTAGCTGACATCACGAAGGCTTCGGGTGATACCACGACATCGAGTGCCCATAACTGTTCCCGCGTAGTTGGTTAGTGCGTATAGGCCAGTGGACAGACTCAGATCAAATACCAAGATCTCATTAAGCGTGTTATTATGAAGTAACCGCGGACGCCGACCAGGGCCAGGCCCACCTCTCTCCTAGGTGGTCTCAACCTGCCCTGTCGCTCCGCCACAAAGTAACAGTCGGGGGCCGTCAGGAACCCAGGCCCACCTCTACCGGGATGGAGCCACCTGTCCTTCCAGCCCCCACATCGGAATCACTTGCGGGTACTCAACGAGCTAACCCGACTTTAGTCACCATCTGTATAGTATATGTATGTATAGTATAAACCCGTGATCACCTCCCGAGTGATCACGGCCCGATAGTATAGCAAGGCAGACTGACAAGAATGTAGGGCCAATGATGATAAACTAGCATCCTATACTAAGCATTTAGGACTGCGGGTAAGGTATCAACGACTGCAGCAACAATGACAGGCTATGCAACAGAATAGGATTAATCGAAATAGTAACATGCTACAGTACTCTAATGCAAGCGGTAGAGAGAAGAATAGGCGATATCTGGTGATCAAGGAGGGGGGCTTGCCTGGTTACTCTGGCAAGAAGGAGGGGTCGTCAACACCGTAGTCGAACTTGGCAGCAGCAGCGTCGGTCTCGTAGTCTACCGGAGAGAAGAGGGGGAAGAAACAGTGAATACAATGCAAACACAAGCATGACGACGCATGACATGACAATGAGCGGGGTTAGGTGTGCCCTAACGCGGTAGTAGGTGATACCGGTGAAAGGGGGAAACATCCGGGAAAGTATCCCTGGTGTTTCGCGTTTTCGGACAGGTGATCCGGAGGGGCAAAGTTGCGTGTTCGATATGTTAGGGATGTGTGTCGAACGAACGGGCTGCGTATCCGGATTCGTCTCGTCGTTTTGAGCAACTTTCATGTACAAAGTATTTTCATCCGAGCTACGCTTTATTTTATATTAATTTGAAAAGATTTAAATCAATTTATAAATTATTATTATTAATTTAATCTGAAAATGGAATTACTGCATCAGCATGACGTCAGAAGGCAACAGAGGTGTTGACTGGTCAAACAGACGCGTGGGTCCCGGCTGTCATTGACTGATTAGTTAACTAACAGTTAAATAGGTTAATTAGTGATTAGATTAATCTAATTATGATTAATTAAATTAATTACATTTAAATTTTATTTTTATAATTAATTCTTTTTTTTAATTTTCGTTCTGGGCATGGGCCCCATTTGCCATAGGCACAAGGGGCTTAGCGGGCGGGCGTGCAGCGGGTTACGGGCGCTGGCGGAGCCAAGCGAACCCGGGCAACGGCGGCCCTGGCGGGCGCAGCTGCAAAAGGGTCGCGGGCGGTCGCGTTGATGGGAAGGAGGCGGGGAACGGTGCTGGGCTCGGGGCGAAGGACGCGGGGCCTCCGAGCGGCACCGCGGTGCAGTGGCCGGAGATGGGCGGCGGTGGCACAGCCCGCAGGCACCAGAAGCAGCGTCGGACGGGGCGCGTCGAGGTCGCAGCGCCAGGCAGTGGCGGGCAGCAGAGCGCAGAGGCGCGGCGGCTCGGAGAGTGCAGCGATGGATGGTCGTTGCTGTTGTGGGCGATGGGGACGACGGTGAGCGCGTGCACGCGAGGGAGAGAGGAGGAGAGGGAAAGCTCACAGGGGCCGTAGGGATTTTGGCAGCGGGGCGTGGGGAGGAGACGGAGACGACGGCGACGCGGAGATGAGGTGCAGGCCGGCGAGCAAGCGTTCTGGCGACGTGGCCTTTGGCGAGGCGGCGGTCCGGGTGGCGCCGGACGAGGGCAAGGCGGCTGTGCACGGTGGCGTCGTGGTGGTGGCGACGGGGTCGGGGCGTGGCGTCGAGGCGGCCTTGGTCGATCCGGCCACAAAGCTAGACGACGGGGATGAAGGGGGCAACGGCGACGAGGGTTTGGTGTGGCGACGTGGTTCGTTCTGGGCGGCGGGGTCGTTCCCCCGATCCAGATCGGATCGGGAGGGGGAGGGAACGAGGGAGTGGGGGAAGTGGGTGGTTGGGTTAGGGTTTGCGGGGGGTGAGGGGATAAGGAGGAGTGGGGGTGGGCTTGGCCGGTTGGACGTTTGCCCAATCGGGCCGATGGCTTGCTGGGCCGGAGCCCAGTGGGGGGTGATTGCTTTTTTTGTTAGTCTTGTTTTTTTATTTTGTATTTTCTTTCTTTTATTCATTTTCTATTCTGTTGTATTTCATTTTAAATCATTTAGGCCATTTCTAAAAATGAGTTTGCTGCAGTATAAATACCTATGCCATTTTTAGCACAGCCCGAGCATTTTGTTTTGTATATTTGAAAAATTTTATTGTTGACATTAATTTGAATTTGAATTTTGAAAGGGTTTTGAACTAACGCGAGATTAGAAACAGTAATCGAGGTGACGTGGCATCATTAGCAGATGGTTACTGTAGCTTAATTATCCGGGCGTCACAGGGCCGAAGAAAGACATTACTACTCTGACGCGGTGCAGGAGAGGAGAACTAGAGCCGGCGGGGCAGGTAGGGATAGATGGCACGCGGGCGGAATCAGAGGACCTACAGGACGGCGACGCAACGGATCTTGTGGTCGGCCATTGGTAGGGGGAGGAGGGGCCCGGATCCGCACTCCGTCGTGGCAGCGGGACTGGCGACAGGGCCGGCGATGGTGGCGGCAGCGGAAACCTAGAGAGCCTCGCCTCTCTGTTTTCTTTCTCTGTTCGATGTGTGAAACGAAGAAGCTCGAGACCCTGTTCGATGGAAGAAGATGGCTCGGGACTGCAGTAGCATATTTGTTGTATTAACGGGGAGAACTTGCCCCATACGTGAAACTAGGTAAGTGGCAGCTCGGGAATCAGCAAAATCGCTGATTCCAGCTTCCAGGCGAGTGTAGTGCATTTGGCAGAATCGATTCTGCGAAGCTGAGGCAGGAATCTTGACGTTTGTTTGACAATCCGATTTTGGAACATCCAGAATCTGAGAATCACTATCTATAGCCCAAACAAAGTCCACCATAGTCTTCTATGATTGCTAACACTCACCGCCTACACATGAGCAAAACGTTTCAACCGGACACATAGAAAGATAGGGGCTTATAATTTCTCCTCCCAACGTATTCACCTTTGGGTGATGTCGACAATAATAACTCATGCTACCCATATTCAACTGGACATATGTGCCTAGATCTTTCCTCACCACATGATACTTTGCAAAGGAGAAAAATAAAAAGGAATAGAGAGAAAAACTTTGACTCTTTGCATAAAAGTAAATACATAAAGGTAAAGGATAGGCCCTTCATAGAGGGAAGCAGAGGTTGCCATGCGCATATTTTTTTTGTATGCTCAACCCGTTAGTGCAAAAGAACGTCACATTATATTTCCCTTGTGATAACAACCTTTATTATGCAGTATGTCGCTTTTATTCTTTGCCATCATAAGTTCGTGCAACGCTCAATTTTCTCTTACACTAAATGATCTAGCACTTTTAGAAGCAATTTTTATTGCCTTATTGCACCGATGACAACTTACTTGAAGGATCTTGCTCAATCCATAGGTAGGTATGGTGGAATCTCAAAACAAGATTTGGGTTTAAGGGTTTTTGGATGCACAAGTAGTATCTCTACTTGGTGAGGAATTTTTGGCTAGCAAAGATGGGTGGCAAGCACCACATGTTGAAGGATTTATGACAATATAACTTCTATGTGAATATGAACAAACATAAATCATTACGTTGTCTTCCTTGTCCAACGTCAACAATTTTGGCATATAATATTTTGATGGGGGCTCACAATCACAAAAGATTTCCAAGATAGTGTATTTGCATGTGAAAGTTCTCTTCCTTATACTAATTATTCGTGAATTGCTTGTATGACCAATATTGTGATTGTCAAGCTTCAAAAGCTTTCACTTTCTAAACCCAATGTGAATCCACTACTAGGCATGATATGAACATGTAATTTCAACTTCTTGATATTCAATTCATTCAACAATTTACTCATAGGATATAAGTGAAGCACAAGAGTAATTCCTTAGAAAAGAGCTTCGTTGACGGGATGTGAATGCCGCTTACCTAGCCTCCTATTTGAGGACTCTATTTTATTTTAAAAAAATCAGGTCGAAGTATTTTTATTAAAACAGCAAGCAAAATTAAAATAAAATGACATTCTAATAATAGCACAACTCATGTGAAGAAGCAAAAACTTAGGCTCAACCGATATTAACCGATAATTGTTGAAGAAGAAAGGTGGGATGCCTACCGGGGCATCCCCAAGCTTAGATGCTTGAGATTTATTTGAATATTAACTTGGGATGCCTTGGGCATCCCCAAGCTTGAGCTTTTGTGTCTCCTTAATTCCTCCCATATCACAGTTTCCCTCAATCTCAAAAACTTCATCCACACAAAACTCAACAAGAACTCGTGAGATAAGTTAGTATAAAACAATGCAAAACCTTATCATTCTCTATTGTAGCAAATCACTAAAATTATTATTCAACATTGCATACTAAATGCCTCTGCATATTTAATACTCTTATCCTCAAATTGAATCATTAAACAAGCAAACATATGCAAACAATGCAAACATAACAGCAATCTGACAAAACAGTACAGTCTGTAAACAATGCAAGAGTATCAATACTTATTCAACTCAAAAAATTATGAAACAAAATACACACTGTAGAAAATTTATCATAGCTTGTTTTTCAAAAAGTTTCATCAATTTATCACATTCTGACTTTTCTAGGGATTTTTTGCAACAGCGATAAACTTTCTGTTTTCAAACAGCAACAAGTATACTTGCAAAATAAGCATGGCAAAGGCTATCATTGCCATTTTTACTGAAATAAAAGGTGCAAAACATTATTATAAATAACAGCAAGCAAATCCTAACAAAATAAATTGATACTCCAAGCAAAACACATATCATGTGACGAATGAAAACATAGCTCCAAATAAGGTTACCGATAATGTTGGAGACAAAAGACGGGATCTTCCTTGAATATTACCTTGGGGTGCCTTGGGAATCCCCAAGCTTAGGATCTTGTCACTCATTATTCTCCTCATATCGACATCTCATCCAAAAACTTGAAAACTTCAATCACATAAAACTTAACGGAACTTTGTGAGATAGGTTAGTATGATAAAGAGCAAACCATTTCACTTTTGGTACTGTCAAAGACAACATTCATAATTGTTTACACACAATACCTACTGTAGCATATCATTTCCACAATTTATATTGAGAAATACAATCCATATAAACTAGAAAACAAGGAAACTATGCATTGAAAACATAATCTATCAAAAACAGAACAGTCTGTAGTAATCTGTACTCAAACCATACTTCTGCTACTCAAAAAATTATGAAAAAAATTGGACCAGGTGAGAAATTTGTATATTAATCTTCTGCAAAAAGAATCAACTCAAAAGCACTCTTATGTTAAAAATTAGAGCTATTTTCGTGAGCGCAAGAGTTTCTGTTTTTCAGCAAGATCGAATCAACTATCACCCAACATGATCCCAAAGGCTTTATTTGGCACTTTATTGAAACAAAGACAATAAAACATGATTACTACACTAGACTAATCATGGGAAAACACAAAAACAGTAAGTAAAAGTGTTGGGTTGTCTCCCAACAAGCGCTTTTCTTTAATGCCTTTCCTATGAGTTCAATGATGCTCGCATAAAAGATAAAGATTGAAACATAACAAGAGCATCATGAATCATAAGTTCCTCTCTCATAATAATTTTCAGTAGCAACATGAATAGATTCATCCATGTAACCATCACATAGATCATTCTTTTCATGACACATAAGCATAGCAATTTTTCTCCACATAAGCAAATTTATTCTCATGAATAGTGGTGGGAGCAAACTCAACAAAATAACTATCATGAGATTGAAAATTAAAATCATGATGACAAGTTTCATGGGTATCATTATTCTTTATATCATACATGTCATCACCATAATCATCATAGATAGGAACTTTGTTATCATAGTCAATTGAAACCTCATCCAAAATGGTGGATTCATCACTAAATAAGGTCATGACCTCTCCAAATCCACTTTCATCATTGTAATCATCATAAATAGGAGGCATTCTACCATTATAAGAAATTTGCACATCAAAACATCGGGGACTAAAAATATCATCTTCATCAAACATAGCATCCCCAAGCTTATGGCTTTGCATATCGTTATCATCATGGATATTCAAGGAAATCATACCAACAATATTGCAATCATGTTCATCATTCAAATATTTTGTGCCAAACATTTTATTGACTTCTTCTTCTAACAATTGAGCACAATTTTCTGATCCATTATTTTCAAGAAAGATACTATAAAGATGATCAATAATATAATGCAACCTCAATTCCATTTTTTTGTAGTTTTCTTTTATAAACCAAACTAGTGATAAAACAAGAAACTAAAAGATTCGATTGCAAGATGTAAAGATATACCTTCATGCACTCACCTCCCCAGCAATGGTGCCAGAAAAGAGCTTGATGTCTACTATGCAATTTATTCTTGTAGACTCGTGTTGGGCCTCCAAGCATAGAGTTTTGTAGGACAGTAGCAATTTTCCCTCAAGTGGATGATCTAAGGTTTAACAATCTGTGGGAGGTGTAGGATGAAGATAGTCTCTCTTGAGCAACCCTGCAATCAAATACAAGAAATCTCTTGTGTCCCCAACACACCCAATACAATGGAAAATTGTATAGATGCACTAGTTCGGCGAAGAGATGGTGATAAAAGTGTAGTATGGATAGTAGATATGAGTTTTTCTAGTGCAAACAATAAAAAACAGCAAGGTAGTAGATAGTATAACGGAGCACAAACTGTATAGCAATGATGGAAAATGAGGCTTAGGGTGCATACTTTCACTAGTGCAATCTCTCAACAATGCTAACATACTTGGATCATATGATTATCCCTCAAAGTGCGATAAAAAATCAGTCCCGAGTTCCTATTAGCAGAGAACAAAAAATAGAAATTGTTTGTAGGGTACGAAACCACCTCAAAGCTATTCTTTCCGATCAATCTATCCTAGAGTTCGTACTAAAATAACAGCAAGCTATTCTTTCTGATCGATCTAATCAAGAGTTTGTACTAAAATAACACCATATGATGCATATCAACCAACTCTAATGTCACCTAGATACCCCAATGTCACCGTGAGTACCCATAAGTTAATTATACAATATGTATCAAACAATTTCAGATTCATAATACTCAATCCACACAAAGAACTACAAGGAGACCCCAAAGTTTCTATCGGAGAAAAGATAATAAAAACGTGCATCAACCCCTATGCATAGATTACCCCAAAGTCACCTCGGAAATCCGCAAGTTGAGTGCCATAACATATATCAAGTGAATCAAAATAATACCTCATTTTCACCACGGGTATTCATATGCAAGGCATACATCATGTGTTTCAGATCTGAACATTGAATCCGACAAGACAAAACTTCAAAGGGTAAAGACTCAATTCATCACGACAAGTGTAGAGAGGGGAGAAACATCATATGATCCATATATGTTAACAAAGTCCATGATACATCAAGATTGTGACATCTCAAGATCGCGCGCGAGAGAGATTAAACACATAGCTAATGGTACAAACCCTCAGCCCCGAGGGAGGACTACTCCCTCCTCATCATGGTGGCCGCTGGGATGATTAAGATGGCCACCAGAGATGATTACCCCCTCCGGCAGGGTGCCGGAATGGGGTCTCGATTGGTTTTTGGTGGCTACAGAGGCTTGCGGCGGCAGAACTTCCAATCTAGGGCTACCCTGAAGGGTTTTTGAATATTTGGGATTTTATAGGGCGAAGAAGGGGTGCGGGAGGCCATCGAGGTGGGAACAACCCACCTGGGCGCTTGGGGGCCCAGGCGCGCCCTGGTGGGTTGTGCCCCCCTTGGGGCACCCCCTAAGTGCTGCTCTGGCCCATCCTGTGTTCTGGTCCACAAAAATTCTCCAAGGAGTTTCGCGGTGTTTGGACTCCGTTTGATATTGATTTCCTACAATGTAAAAAACAAGCAAAAAACAGCAACTGCCACTAGGCACTGGGTCAATAGGTTAGTCCCAAAAAATGATATAAAGTTGCTACAAAATGATTGTAAAACACCCAAGATGATAAAATAACAGCATGAATACTTCATAAATTATAGATACGTTGGAGACGTATCAAGCTGTTATGTGAACATCGACTACATGACACTTCACCATCTTTGGGCCTAAGGGAATGCATTGTAGAGTGGTTATTAGATTATGGGTTGCTAGAGTGACAGAAACTTAAACCCTAGTTTATGCGCTATTCCGTAAGGGGCTGATTTGGATCCATATGGTTAATGCTATGGTTAGATGTCATCTTAATTTTTCTTTCGTAGTTGCGGATGCTTGCGAGGGGGTTAATCATAAGTGGGAGGCTTGATCAAGTAAGAACAACGCCCAAGCACCGGTCCACCCACATATCAAATTTTCGAAGTAGCGAACGTGGATCAAATCAACGTGATGAAAGTGACTAGATGAAATTCCCGTGTGCCCTCAAGAATGCTTTGCTTATTATAAGAGACCGTTTCGGCATTTCCTTTGCTATAAAAATGATTGGGCTATATTGCTGCACTTTGTTGCCATTACCATTACTTGCTCGTTACGAATTATCTTGCTATTGAACTATCTGTTACCTAGAATTTCAGTGCTTGCAGAAATTACCTTGCTGAAAACCGCTTGTAATTTCCTTCTACTCCTTGTTGGATTCAACACTCTTACTTATCAAAAGGACTACGATTTATACTCTATACTTGTGGGTCATTGATACGTCTCCAACGTATCTATAATTTTTTATTGTTCCATGCAATTATATTATCTGTTTTCGATGTTTTATATGCATTTTTATGCTATTTTATATTATTTTTGGGACTAACCTATTAACCTAGAGCCCAGTGCCAGTTTCTGTTTTTTTCCTGTTTTAGAGTTTTGCAGAAAAGGAATACCAAATGGAGTCCAAACGGAATGAAACTTTCGCGATGATCTTTCTTGGACAAGAAGCAAACCAAGAGACTTGGAGATGAAGTCGGAGACTCAACGAGACGGCCACGAGGGTGGAGGGCGCGCCCAGGGGGTAGGGCGCCCCTACCTCATGGGCCCCTCGGAGGTCTCCTGACCTAGTTCCTTCGCCTATATATTATCTTATACCCCAAAAACATCAAGGGGAGCCACAAAAATAATTTTCCACCGCCGCAACCTTCTGTACCCGTGAGATCCCATCTAGGGGCCTTTTCTGGTGTCCTGCCGGAGCGGGATTCAATCACGGAGGGCTTCTACATCAACACCATTACCCTTCTGATGAAGCGTGAGTAGTTTACCACAAACCTACAGGTCCGTAGCTAGTAGCTAGATGGCTTCTTCTCTCTCTTTGATTCTCAATACCATGTTCTCCTTGATGTTCTTAGACATCTATTCGATGTAATACTCTTTTGCGGTGTGTTTGTCGAGATCCAATGAATTGTGGATTTATGACCAGATTATCTATGAATATTATTTGAGTCTTCTCAGAATTATTATATGCATGATTTGATATCTTTGCAAGTCTCTTCGAATTATCGGTTTAGTTTGGCCTACTAGATTGGTTTTTCTTGCAATGGAAGAAGTGCTTAGCTTTGGGTTCAATATTGCGGTGTCCTTTCCCAGTGATAGTAGGGGCAGCAAGGCACGTATTGTGTTGTTGCCACCGAGGATAAAAAGATGGGGTTTTCATCATATTGCTTGAGTTAACTCCTCTACTTCATGTCATCTTACTTAATGCGTTACTCCATTCTTTATGAACTTAATACTCTAGATGCATGTTGGATAGCGGTCGATGTGTGGAGTAATAGTAGTAGATGCAGAATCGTTTCGGTCTACTTGACACGAACGTGATGCCTATATTCATGATCATTGCCTTAGATATCGTCATAACTATGAGCTCTTCTATGAATTGCTCGACAGTAATTTGTTCACCCATTATATAATTTGCTATCTTGAGAGAAGCCACTAGTGAAACCTATGGCCCCTGGGTCTCTTTTCCATCATGTAAGTTCTATTTTCCATCATACTAGATTCTGATCTACTATTTTGCAATCTTTTACTTGCCGATCTATAAACCAAAAATACCAAAAATATTTACTTTACCGTTTATCTATCTCTATCAGATCTCACTTTTGCAAGTAACCGTGAAGGGATTGACAACCCCTTTATCGCGTTGGGTGCAAGTTTGTTGATTGTTTGTGCAGGTATTCGGTGACTTGTGCATAGTCTCCTACTGGATTGATACCTTGGTTCTCAAACTGAGGGAAATACTTACTCTACTTTTCTGAATTCTTTCCTCTTTAAGGGAAAAACCAACGCAAGCTCAAGAAGTAGCAGGAAGAATTTCTAGCGTCATTGCCGGGGAGATCTACACCAAGTACCCATCATAAACTCTCATCTCTTGCATTACATTATTTGCCATTCGCCTCTCGTTTTCCTCTCGCCCACCTCTAAAACGATTTTCGAAAAGATTCTCCCTTTTCATCGCCCTTCTTCCGTTTGATCTTTTGTTCGCTTGTGTTACCATGTGCCTTCTTGTTCCTTGCATCCTCGCTTGCTAAAAGTTTATGGATCCTCATCCACTTGCTAATCTTTTTAAGAGATCCAGTTATGATGAACCAATTGCTAGTGAGTCGAGTGCACTAGGTTATCTTTATGAGTTTTTGCTTGAAATTCTTGAATCTGAAAATTGTGATGAAGTGCTTTATGAAGTAATTCATGATAGATCTTTGAATAAAAAGAATGATTGCTATTATAAATTCTATTAATTTCAATTGTGTTAATGGTATGCAAAACCCTAAGCTTGGGATGCTAGTTTTGCTATGTCCACTACTTGTTGCAACGATCATGATTGAGGTGCTTCTTCGTATGATCTTGAAAATTTATTTAAACCCCATGATGAATATGAGATTGATACTAGTGTTTGCAACAATATTGAAAGTGGGTTTGGAAGAGTGTCAACTTTAGATCCCACATATTTGGAGAATGTTCGATCTTACGAATTTTTTGATAAAAGCGGGTGAGGGAGTCCTGGACTGTGGGGTCCTCGGGGAGCCGGCCTATGTGACATGGGCCGGACGGATGGTCCGTGAAGATACGACAAAGAAGGGCTTCTCCCATGTCCGGATGGGATTCCCCCTTGCATGGATGGCAAGCTTGGCGTCCGGATGTATAGTTTCTTTCCTCTGTAAACCAACTTTGTACAACCGTAGTCCCCTCCGGTGCCTATATAAACCGGAGGACATGGTCTATAGAGGCAATCATAATCACAATCATACATGCTAGACGTCTAGGGTTTAGCCATTACGATCTCGAGGTAGATCAACTCTTGTAACCCCTATACTCATCAAAGTCAATCAAGCAGGAAGTAGGGTATTACCTCCATCAAGAGGGGCCGAACCTGGGTAAACATCGTGTCCCCTGCCTCATGTTCCCATTGATCCTCAGACGCACATCCCCCTACCCGAGATCTGCCGGTTTTGACACCGACATTGGTGCTTTCACTGAGAGTTCCACTATGTTGTCACTAGAAGGTTCGATGGCTCCGTCAATCATCCACAACAATACCGGCTTGGGGGAGACTTTTCTCCCCAGCCAAATCTTCGTATTCAGCGGCTTTGCACTGCGTGCCAATTTGATTGGCCATCTAGAGCAGATCGACAGCTACGCCCCTGGCCATCAAATCAGTTTTGGAAATCCAAATTAAGTCACTGAAATCCGAGGAGACTTGATCTTCCAAGGGTTCACGGCCCCAACCACCGCTCTGGTCTTAGATCCGGAGCGCCTCACCAGGTCCGAAGACGGGAGTTTAGAGCCCGTCGGACTCTCTGTAGCTATCGAGCCTGACACCGGAAAGCCGGATGAGATCACATCTCTGATAGGCCCGGAGTCACGTCAGGATCCCTCTTTTACCATGAAGCCGGACTCCCCTCCGGACACTAGCTCCAAACTCTCGAGGTCCGCGTCATGTGAGCTCAGCCAGGGAACTTCTGTCCCGCCCGGCTCTACGGACTCTCACTTCCCCGTCCAAACCTCGCTCTTAAACGAGGCCCTGGACCTAATGAGATCTCTTGCAATTGCATAAGAATCACTGCCGAACTACGCCCAGCCATACTAGAGGCTGAGAGCAGGGAATTTCACGTCCCGCCCATCACCCACTTCATAGCCACCGTCGAGGACTTAACAAACATGCTCGACTACGCTTTCGAAGACATCGATGTCATGGACGACGATGCCGGAGAAGAGCAATGCCAGAACCCGCCATTTACCGACACTAGACGACCACTTCCACATATGAAGTGTACATGGTGGACACACCCAAAGAGGACGATGACGCTGGTGGGAAGGATCCAGCCGAGGACATGCCTCCCGTGGCACCACCAAAGCGTCGACGTCAGCGGCGCCGCTCGAAATCGCATCACAAGAAGGACAGCAATACCGGCACCAGAGACAACAATACTCCATAGAATGCTGAAGACCAAGAAGCCCCTATTGAACGAACATCCGAGCATGATGATTGGGAGGACAAGCAAGTCAACCCCGACGATCCTATCGGTAACGAGGGCTCGGAAGATAGTAACTACCTACCGATCTCCGAAGAGGACGAGAGCCTTGGCGACGAAGATTTCATCGTGCCAGAGGAACCCCTCAAACAAAAGCACTTTAAACGTCAGCTAATAGCCACTGCAAGAAGCCTGAAAAAGAACCAACAGCAGCTTCAAGATGATCAGGATTTGCTCAATGATAGATGGACTAATGTTCTGGCAGCCGAGGAATACGGCCTCGAACGCCCAACTAAGAGTTACCCGAAGCGCAAGTTGTTACTCCAATTCGATGATGAGGCCCTAGAGCCTATACCGCCAACGTGTAATGCTGCCGACGGACCTGACCGACCACCACGTGGCCGGGACAGAGCAACAACTCAAGCTGAACACCAACTTGCACCACCCCGCCATAAAGGCAGAGAGACAGCGGCTGCAGGATACACTTATGACCTACGACGGGAGTTGGACAATAGAGCCGGCCAGACCAGACCAATCTATGGATCAAGGGGGCGTGTCACAGCACGAGAGGACGGCCATCAGGCCTGGTGCGACAAGCACAACCTCACCCGGGCCGAAAACCGCATACGAACTTCATCCGATCTTCGTTGTGACATTGCCCGGTACAGAGGCGCTACACACCCCCTATGATTCACCGATGAGGTAATGCAGCACCAGTTCCCAGAAGGTTTTAAACCCATGGACATTAAATCATACGATGGCACAACAGATCCCGCAGTATGGATTGAAGACTTTCTTCTCCACATTCACATGGCCCGCGGTGACGATTTACACGCCATCAAGTACCTCCCCCTAAAACTTAAGGGACCAGCTCGGCACTGGTTAAACAACCTCCCAGAAAATTCTATTGGAAGCTGGGAAGACTTGGAAGATGCATTTAGAGACAACTCCCAAGGAACTTACATCCGGCCTCCGGACGCTAATAACCTCAGTCACATAGTCCAACAGCCCTGAGAGTCATCCAGAAAATTCTGGACCGGGTTCCTAATTAAAAAGAACCAAATTGTCGACTGTCCGGATGCCAAAGCCTTAGAAGCTTTTAAACATAGCATCTGTGACGAATGGCTCACCCGATACTTCGGCCAAGAAAAGCCGAAGTCCATGGCAGCCCTCACAACACTCATGACATGCTTTTGTTCGGGCGAAGATAGCTGGCTAGCCTGTAGCAGCAACAGTACCAGCGAGCCTGGCACTTCTAAAGCCAGAAACGGCAATGGCAGGTCCTGACACAACAAAAACAAGCGTCGAAGCAACAATGACAATGCCGAAGATACGACGGTCAACACCGGATTCAGTAGCTCCAAATCCGGTCAGTAGAAGAAGCCATTAAAAAGAAACAAAGACGGTTCATCTAGCCTGGACTGAATACTCGATCGATCTTGCCAGATTCACGCCACCCCTGACAAGCCTGCCAACCATATCAATAGAAGTTGTTGGGTCTTTAAACAGGCTGGTAAGTTAAACACCAGGCATACGTGGAAAGGGTTGCCCAGCGAGGATGACGACGAGGAGCCTCGCCCACCAAACACAGGGGGACAGAAGAAATGTCCCCCCGAGATCAAAACGGTGAACATGATATACGTTACTCACCTCCCCAAGAGGGAGCGCGAGCGCACGTTAAGGGACGTCTATGCGATAGAGCCAGTCGCCCCAAAATTCAACCCATGGTCAGCATGCCCAATCACTTTCGCTCGCAAAGACCATCCGACTAGTATCCGTCATGGAGGTTCAGCCGCATTGGTCCTCGACCCAATTATCGATGGATTCCACCTCAAGAGAGTCCTCATGGATGATGGCAGCAGTCTTAACCTGCTCTATCAGGACACAGTCCGCAAAATCGGTATTTACTCGTCGAGAATAAAACCCACCAAAACTACCTTTAAAGGAGTAATACTTGGGGTAGAGGCCCGCTGCATGGGCTCAATCACATTGGAGGTCGTCTTTGGCTCGCCGGACAACTTCCAAAGCAAAGACTTGATCTTCGACATCGTCCCTTTCCGCAGTGGCTATCACGCACTTCTCGGACGAATCGTGTTCACCCGCTCCAATGCGGTCCCGCATTATGCCTATCTAAAACTCAAAATGCCAGGACCATGCGGTGTTATAACAGTCCATGGAAACATGGATCGCTCCCTCCGTACTGAGGAACACACGGCGGCCCTCGTAACGGAAGTACAGGTTGGCCTTATCAATCCAAATGCTAAATCGACAGTCAAGCCCCCGGACCCTGTCAAACGAGTCCGGACAACCCTGTAGAACAACAGTCTAGCTCGTCGGGAGCTCGATTAGCAATTCGGCCTCTGTCCTAGCCCCAACCGAACTGCGACATATGTACCGCGTGCACATAACTACGCACTAAAAATGCCATGGGCAAAGATGGAGGCATATCAAAGATAAAGTCCACAATACGACTCGACCCTACCTGGACCCTCTTACCCTCTTTCTCCTTATTTTCATTTTCTTTTTTTCAGGTTCCTCAAAACCCACCTCACCTTTTGATCATGCCAAGGGCCCCTTTTTCTCGGCCCCTTATGAAAACTCGATCACTGATCCTCTCAAAAGATCACACACCAAGGCGAAAAGAAGCGCGGATGTATGACACAGTATCCAAAGGATCTTTAAAGATTGCCTCTTCCTTTTTTATTATCTGGGCACAGTTTTCCCTTGTGCTCGTCTTGTAAAATAGCCTCGATGCTTATAGCATCACCTATACAAATATGTTTTGACGTATCAAGCAGACTATAATGGAAAAAGTTTTTCCCCCAACCTATTCGGTACTGGCTTATTTCCTAATCCGTATTCCCTTGTTTACTTCCGTCCGATGTTCATGTACACTTTGGCACGACTTAAATCACCAGGGATCCATTCAGCCACGTACATTTCCTAAAAATAACTTAAGTCTGAACACTTTTATAGTACAACTCGGCGTCCCGAATATAGCATTATATGCATCGTCTCCGAATCATGTCTTGGGTCAATAGTTGGGTTGCCCAGCTCCTGTGGTTACTACCTTACGTTACGATTTTTCAGCTAAGGAAGTAAAGGGAGAACTACGGCGATTGTGTTTCTAGTTCATCCGGATAAACTCCTCAGTAGAGAAAGCCGAAAACTGACTGTCATGATGCGTCAAGAGCTAGTCAGCTATTCGGTGACTAAGTACAAATCTCTTGCAATTTTTTCCGTGTCACCAGAAGGGCTGGTCTTCACCTGGTCAGGCGTCTACAACAACCAAGTTTGGATAGCTGAAAAATACCAAGGGCTACGCCTACAATTTTATTGTCAAACTCCTATGGCTAAGTGAGGGTGATAAAGTCGCATAGTCTGATTGCCTGGTTCACCGCACTAACACCTCCTTCACGGACCAAGAAGTTGGGTTAAAGTGTGTTCATGTGCTGTTCCGAACACCCCCGTACTACCTACGTGGGGGTTGAAGCCGACGACTGGCCAACTCTCAGATACAGTAAAACGGCCGCAAAGGATGGAAATAATTTAAGAAAAAACAAGCAAAAATATTATACAAAAGCCTTGTTTTCATAATACAAAGTTCGGGCAGCACAGATACATTCATTCAAAAATTATGTCCTTCGAACACTGGCCCTCTACAATGCGGGATCCTTCAAGGACTTCGTTGAAATACCGCTCTAGCATACGGTGCTCCTTGCCTGTGGGCGGTCCCTCGGTTGCAAGATTGGTGGCATTCATCTTCGCCCACTGCATCTTGACACGGGCAAAGGCCATCCGGGCACCTTCGATACAGACTGACCGCTTTATAGCGTCAAGCCGTGAGCAGGCATCGACTAACCGCTTCACAAGCCCAAAGTAGCTGATGGGTATGGGTTCGGCTGGCCAAAGACGGACTATAACGTCTTTCATGGCCAGTTCAGCCACCCTATGCAGTTCGGTCAGCTGCTTCAGCTGATCGCTGAGGGGCACTAGATGCTCTGGCGCAAGGTACTACGACCAGAACAGCTTCTCTGTTGAGATCCCCTCTTCGGCTCGGAAGAAATCCGCAGCATCGGCAATACTTCGGGGTAGATCCACAAACGCTCCTAGAGAACTCCAAATGCGGGTCAGTAAGGTGTACTTTCTCCTTAAAAATTTGCTCTGCATATTAAAGGTCTTACCCGCCGCGATCTGCTTTACCTCCCCGATCTCCCGACAGGCGCCTTGGGCTTCAACCCGGGCCTCCTTCACAATTTGGAGCGTCGTAGAAAGTTTGGAGTCTCGATACGACACCTTGCGCTCCAAGGACTCACATTTTCTTATAGCATCCTTGAGCTCTTGTTGGACTTCGTCCAATCTCGTCTCATGTTTTAGGCGGGCAGCTCATTCCTCTTACGCCCCCTTCTTGGCCTCGGCCAACGCGTTCTTGAGGGCCTCGACCTCAGATGCGTCATCTATGAGCGTAATCATAAAACTCATTTAGATAAAAAAAATCGGAACTCATATCATTTCAGATATGCTTCAGTATCACATACCTTGCTTTTTCTCCAACTTCCGCTTTACTTCGGACACTTTGGCAGCATGGGAGGTTGCCGCTTGCATTGAAGCCTGTTTATCCAAATAGACATATATGTCAACTCCTGCAAAGAATTATTCAATCCTCTATTCGGCCTTTCTTCGTGAACGCCGAACAGAGTGTCGGGGGCTACTATCTATACACAGGCATTCCTTTTACATATGCAAATGGCCAAAATATATATATATATATATTACATCACATACCTCAAAGCCTTTTAGAAGGCTGGTATAGGCTTTGTTCAATCCGGTTTTAGTGGACCAAACCTTGTCAAACACCGTACCCATAAGGGTATGATGTTCCTCCGCAATGTAAGCACTCTGAAGCGCTTCCACCAGAGTGTCCGACGCCTTTGGATTGACAGAGGTCGCCGGTGGAGGTGGCGTGCCCCCTTCCTTTGAAGGAGGCTGCTCGCCCGATTCCGGAGCCATATTGACCTCCGGAATAATATTCGGTTGGGGGTGGAAGTGGGCATGGGCCCCGTCGCCGGTCTCCATGGGGGTTGGTTCCCCCCTCTTCTCGGCAACGGAGGCATTACCCTCCGCTACCACCTTCACGGCCTCCCACACCTCCTCATGACCTGGAGAGGCTCTTCGGGACAACACTTTGGTGTTGTCCGTAGCGGTGGGCGGAGAAGCATGCGGAGGCGACTCACTCTCCATCATGTTCAGCCCCAGCGAATTCCCAGAGGACGATGATCGGTGGGGGAAATCGCGAGCCATACTGCAACATGCAATTCAATATGATTAAAATCACGAAGCATAAATTCGGATATGTGTACACTGTCTTTGGATACTTACGATCCAGCCAGGGGCTTCGGCCTCGGGTGCCACTCGGGGGTGGCGTTGGCATCCGATCGGAATCATCCGAAAGGGAGAGTTTCCCCTTCATGGACGCCTCCGCCTCCAGGTCCACGGAAGCCGCCCTTTTCTTTGTTCCCCACTTAAGGGGAGAATTGCTCTCTTCCTCCTCATCTTCGTCATGAGAGGAGAGAGTCTTGGTGTCTTCGGATGCAATGTCCGAAGCACCTTTATGGCGAAGGCCACCTCTGGCCTCCTTGCCCTTCTTATTGGCCTTCTTCTCCGGCGCCTAATACGGCGCCGGAACTAGCATCTTCGTCAACAAAGGGATGGTTGGGTCTTCGGCTAGCGGAGCCAGACATTGGATCCGCTCCACCTTCTTTGTCCAGCCCTGTGGGAGTAATGGAAAGTTCAGTATACTTCTTGGATTTACAAATTAAAGTTATCGTAAAACTTATGGGAGTAGCCATATGAGCACAGTCGAGGCCGCAGTCTTCAATCATTTTCGGCCATGACTTCCGAGCCTTGAAAAGAAGCTTCCATGTGTCTTTGTGTGTCGTGTCGAAGAACCGCTGCAGGGTACGAGGGCCGGCCGGGTCGAATTCCCACATATACTGAGTCCAGTGTTGGCAGGGGAGAATCCGATGAAAGAGAATCACCTGGATCACGCTGGCAAGACTGGTGTTCTTGTTTATCATACCCTTGATGCGACTCGGAAGTGTCATCACCTCTTCGGGCGATGCCCAATCCAGTCCCTTGTTGAGCCATGAGGTAAGCCACATTGGAGGCCCAGACTTGAACTCGGGAGCGGCGGCCCATGTGGTGTCACGGGGTTCCGTGATATAGAACCACCCCTGCTGCCATCCTTGATAGTCTCCACATGCCCCCTTTGGCCAGGTGATGTTGGGAAGTTTGCTCACCATGCCGCGGCCGCACTCCGCGTGTTGACCTTCAACCACCTTCGGCTTCACATTGAAGACCTTGATCCATAGGCCGAAGTGGGGAGGAATGCGGAGGAATGCCTCGCACACGACGATAAACGCCGAAATGGTGAGGAAGGAATTTGGGGCTAGATCATGGAAATCTGGCCCATAGTAAAACATGAGACCGTGGGCGAAAGGATGGAGGGGAAACCCTAGTCCACGAAGGAAATGGGGAAGAAACACTACCCTATCATTAGGCTCTGCAGTGCAAATGATCTGCTTCTTGGCAGGGAGCCGGTGGGCTATGTCCGCGGCCAAGTACCCAGCTTCCCGGAGCTCCTTGATATTCTCATCTGTAATCGAGGAAGCCATCCACTTGCCCTGTGCTCCCGATCCGTACATGGCTAGAGTGTTTGGTGGTGATGGAGAGGATTGGAACTTGGGTGCTGGAGCACGAAGGGCAGATGGGCTGAGGGGGAAGAAGGCGTGGGGTAAAAAGATGCATCCTTATCTTCTTATAAAGGCAGTGGATATCAAGCGTCCCCTCATAAGCCTTAAATCTCACCTATTCCCAAGGGGACGTGTGAACGACACGGTTGGATTACCCAAACCTCTATTGATGAGAATCCCGTGATAAGGGGACACGATCCCTGCTTTGACAAGACGTGCCTATGACCGTGCCTCGAAACACGAAGCGAGGGATGTAAAACGGTTCAGAATACTAACAAGGCTAGGACATAATGCCTCGCCAAAAAAATCACCTATGGACGTGAATTACTTTGTTTTGAGTATTTTTACCCTTACAGCATAAAGTTGTAATTATTAAACAGAGCCGGATACAGCTATTATATGTGGAAGACCCCTTTGGAGTATTCGGAGAGGAACCCACCTTGCAATGTCAAAGACACTCTACACGCCGGATACATCGTCATTGAAGCCCGGTTAAGGGGCTACTGAGGGAGTCCTGGACTGTGGGGTCCTCGGGGAGCCGTCCTATGTGACATGGGCCATGAAGATCGAGAAAGAAGGCCTTCTCCCGTGTCCGGATGGGATTCTCCCTTGCGTGGATGGCAAGCTTGGCATCCGAATGTATAGTTTCCTTCCTCTGTAAACCGAATTTTGTACAACCCTAGTCCCCTCCAGTGCCTATATAAACCAGAGGACGTAGTCTGTAGAGGCAACCATAATCACAATGATACAGGCCAGATGTCTAGGGTTTAGCCATTATGATCTCGAGGTAGATCAACTCCTGTAACCCCTATACTCATCAAAGCCAATAAAGCAGAAAGTAGGGTATTACCTCCATCAAGTGGGCCCGAACCTGGGTAAACATCGTGTCCCCTGCCTCCTGTTACCATCGATTGATAGACGCACAGTTCGGGACCCCCTACCCAAGATCTGCCGGTTTTGACACCGACAGCGGGTTTGGAGAGGTCATGACTTTAGTTAATGTTAATCCCACTATTTTGGAAGAGTGTCAACTTTGCATGCATGTGGATCATGTTGATTATATGTTTTGTGATAGCTATATTGTTGAATTTGCTTATGACTCTACATGTAATTATTATGAAAGAGGAAAATATGGTTGTAGAAATTTTCATGTTACTAAATTACCTCTCTTCATGTTGAGATTGCTATCGTCTCTTTCTTCTTCCTTGCATATGCTAGTTTTTGCTTGCCTTGATAATTTCTTTGCTTATAAAATACCTATGAATACGAAGTATATTAGACTTAAGTGTATTTTTCACATGTTTTATGATGATCTCTTTGTGCTTCAATTCTTGTCTTCCATGTGAGCATCATTGAAATCTCAATGTCTAGCTAAAAAAGGCGTTAAACCATAGCACTTGTTGCGAGGCAACCCAATTTTATTTTTGTTCTTTGCTTTTTGTTCCTGTTTACTAATAAATAATTCATCTAGCCTATGGTTAGATGTGGTTTTATGTTTTAATTAGTGTATGTGCCAAGTTAAACCTTTAGGATAGCTTACGATAATAGTTGTGTCGATCCTGCACAAAATCAGAAACTTCTGCGCCCAAAGAAATCATTTTCATAATTCACACAAACATGATTTTGATCTGACTCTTTTTCTCTGGATATGTACACAAATTTCTCAGATTTTCCTAATTTATCAGAACTTTTGGAGTTGCAGAAGTATTCGAGAGTTACAGATTGCTACAGACTATTCTGTTTTTGACAGATTCTGTATATTGCGTGTTATTTGCTTATTTTGATGAATCTATGGGTAGTATCGGGGGTTATGAACCGTGGAAAAGTTGGAATACAGTAGATATTACATCAGTATAAATAAAGAATGAGTTTGCAACTGTACCTTAAAGTGGTGATTTATTTTCTTATACTAACGGAGCTCATGAGATTTTTTGTTGAGTTTTGTGTTGTGAAGTTCTCAAGTTTTGGATAAGGATTTGATGGACTATGGAATAAGGAGTGGCAAGAGCCTAAGCTTGGGGGTGCCCAAGGCACCCCAAGGTAATATTCTAGGACAACCAAGAGCCTAAGCTTGGGTATGCCCCGAAAGGCATCCCCTCTTTCGTCTTCATCTATCGGTAACTTTGAGTCTTGGAGCGTCTTGTATTGCTTGGAGCATCTTGTATGATTTGAGTCTTTGCTTTTTATTTACCTCAATCATCCTTGATGTACACACCTTTTGAGAGAGACACACATGAATCGTGATTTATTAGAATGCTCTATGCGCTTCGCTTATACTTTTTGAGCTAGGCAATATTGCTCTAGTGCTTCACTTATATCTTTTTAGAGCACGGCGGTGGCTTTATTTTGTAGGAATTTATAAACTCAAATGCTTCACTTCTATTTTTTTGTGAGTCTTTTAGAACAGCATGGTAATTTACTTTGGTTATAAATTTAGTCCTAATATGATAGGCATCCAAGAAGGATATAATAAAAACTTTCATATAAAGTGCATTGAATACTATGAGAAGTTTGATTCTTTATGATTGTTTTGAGATATGAAGAGGGTGATATTAGAGTCATGCTAGTGGGTAGTTGTGAATTTGAGAGATACTTGAGTTAAAGTTTGTGATACCCGTAGCATGCACGTATGCACGTATGGTGAACCATTATGTGATGAAGTCAGAGCATGATTTATTTTTTGATTGTCTTCCTTATGAGTGGCGGTCGGGGACGAGCAATGGTATTTTCCTACCAATCTATCCCCCTAGGAGCATGCAGATAGTACTTTGTTTCGATAACTAATAGATTTTTGCAATAAGTATGTGAGTTCTTTATGACTAATGTTGAGTCCATGGATTATACAAACTCTCACCCTTCCACCATTGCTAGCCTCTCTTTGTCGGTGTACTAAAGTAGGGGCACTCCTTTGTACCCCTTACTTGTGCACGGGCAGTCAAAGCCACGCCCACGGCCACACTTAGTAGGGCAAAGGGAGGAGTCAAAGCCGCAAGATGGTCAAAACAACGCCAAGGCCAAATACACAAAGAGCAAGAGGGCGAGGTAGGGTCCCCTGGCAAGACCCTTGCCGGGGCGGCCTCCACAGCCCCGGCAAGGACCTTGCCGGGACAACTTGCCCAACCCCAACGAAGCGCGCACCCTCGAGCCCAAGGTTTCTGACAACCACATTGGAACCAAGGCTCGGGAGGCATCTCCATGATGGCATGCAGATCTTTGTGAAGACAAGAAGAGCACATAGTTGGATGAGGATTAGAAGACGATGAGCCTCGGCAAAACCCTTGTCGAGGGCATCCACGAGACCCCTGGCAAGATCCTTGCCGGGGACGACCACGGTGTCGCGGCAAGGCCCTTGCCGAGGCCCCGGCAAGGCCCTTGCCGAGGACATCCGTGGGGCCACAGCCAGGCCCACACCCGCCAAGTTTCCACCGCCGCTCCCGTGCAGCTGCCAGCCCACCAGCTAGGCAGGCACCTGTGTGTCGACATGAGGCTTCCAGGCCTACTCAGTGCGTGCCTACTTGGTGGCATGCAAATCTTCGTGAAGGCCCTACCACCGCGCCACCTCAGCAGCCGTGTAAACGACCCGTGTGCTTGTGCTGATTGCTGATCGCGCTCTTCACACGACCCCGCGCCCCACAACCGTAGTAGGGACTCCCGTGATCCCATAGGTGTCGTTTCCACCGACATCTTTGGTGCACCAGGTAGGGGGCCGCAGTAGTGAGAATCTGGTTCGGCCGTCAGCCAGCAGTTCTCTGTCACCATGGCTTCCAAGGAAGAAGGCAACCAAGCGAGCAACACCGTCAGCAGATGCGGCAAGCGTTTGCGCGATGACAAGAAAGCTAGGTCATGCAAAAACTCTGAGTAATTCCTTTTTATATAGGGTTATCCTCCTCAGAGATCTTTCCTTTGTATGAGAAACCTGCACGCAGTGGGGCCCTTCCATTATTGGCAACGCCCTTGGTCTGTTTCGAGTCCACTCAACAGATCAAGCGGCTACGTCGAGAATGGCAGGGTGGCCTTCCACTGTTGGCAACGCTCTCGCTCTGTCTCGAGTCCGCTCGACCGTTCGAGCGGCCGCGCTGAGAATGGCAAGGTGGTTCACACGACAGCAAGCACACCCTTCCGGCTGCTAAAGGATCCGTCCTTCAAAGCGCTGCGGTTTGGGTCTACGCGCCGGCAAGCCTTCCCAATTGGCGTAGGGTGGACATACAAGGAGAGGTTGAACAGGGAAATAACATGCATCGTTTTAAAACACTGTAGAGTTATATTACATCAATTGTTGTTGCGGTTCTAACTAAGGATAAACATTGTCTTGGTCATGAACCTACAGCGGCGATAAGAAACGGGGTGCCTAATCCCGGCACTGGCCCTCTACCCTCTGAATTCCGCCAACGCGGCTGATGATAGGCTCGATACGCTCCTCGAGCACCATGAGGTCTGCATCCTCCGGCAAGTTATCTAGCACGGTGTCGAAGTCAAGGTTGGGGTTCCCATATGCCAGCTTGGTGAGGACCTTGGTCATGGTGCCCCGGCAAAGTATCCGGGCCTCGCTGGCCAGGGAGCTCGCCCAGTTGGAGTTGAATCGTTCCAGGGCTCCAAGAACACCCTTGAAGAACAGGGTCAGCTTGGCGTTGGGGCTCACATTCTCCTTCGGGGCATACCTCACGTCCGGTATCCCCATGTCGGCTAGCTGCTTGGTGATCCCGTTGGCAACGTCGGCGAGGCGGCTGATCCAGAGGTTCTCGCCCTTCAAGAAATCCTCGTGGTTGGCGGCGTCGTTCTTCCAAAGCTGCCTCTCCTCCGCCAGGCTATTGGTCAGGGTTTGCTCCCAGGTCCTGACCTTCGACAGCATCCCCTCAAGGCCCTCCAGCTTCAGCTTCAGGTCCTTGATGGAGTCGTTGGCGCGGGAGAGCTGCTCGGCCTTGACAAGGACGTCGGCCTGCACCACCGTCAGGGTGCAGTTGACCATGTCTTTCTCCTCCGCCAGCTCCTTGGTCCTATTCTTCAGGCCATCCTGCTCCACCTCCAGCTCCTTCACCTTGTCGTCGTGGGCCAGAGCTTGGGCATCAAGCGCTTCCTTGTGCTTCTGCTCCAGCTCCCGGGTCTGCACCGCGGCAAGCTTCTCGACCTCCTCATCCTTGCCGCGGAGTGTGGCGGCAAGTGCCGCCTCACGGGCGACGAGGTCCTCCTCCTGAGAGTCCAGCTCGGCCTGGCACTGGGACCGGGTGGCCTCGGCCTTGGAGGCCTCTTCCCTCACCGCCTCTTGGGTTTTCTCGATGTCAGCCTGCTTCAGGAGAAACTCCAGCTCATGCTCCGTCAGTTGGCCTTGGGCGGCCTTCAGCTCCTCGTGGGCCTGGCGGAACCAGGCCTGCGCCTTGGTGATACACTCCCCGAGGTCTGCCTCCGCCTTGCCCGCCACCGCCTCCCTGGACTTCGCCTTGTCCAGGCGGGCGCGATGGAGCGCCTGCAGCTTCCAGAAGCTGGCACCCATGGCCCGGAGGAGCTGCTCCTCCTAGGTTCCACCGCCACTGGCACCCGGTTCCTCGACGACCTCAAGCCCGGCGGCGGCAAGCACTTCGTCATCGAACACCTCCCCCTCGACCAGCACCCTGGTGCTCGCCGTCCCTGGGAGGTGCACGAACAAGTCGTCGCCCACCTTCAGATACTTGCCTGAGCCGGAGGCAGCGGATGAGGAGGGTTGGTCATCAACCACCTCCTCCTCGGCGGCGGCCTTGCTGGCCTCCCTGGCAGCACCCTTGTCAACCTCCCCGGCTGCACCCTTGTCGGCCTCCTCGGTCTCTCCGGCAAGCCCCTTGGCGGCATCCTCGGCCGCACTACTAGGAAAAGGCCTGCTAGTGGCGTACCTGTTTTCGCTACTAATGGCACACTACAGGTGCGCCACTAGCATCACACCATTAGAATTTTTTACTAATGGCGCACCACATGTGTGCCATTAGTATACCAGATACTAATGGCGCACCAGGAAGTGCGCCATTAGTATATCACACGGTGCGCCATTACTATCTGACTTAGTAATGGCGCACCACATAGAAGTGCGCCAATACTAAAAAAATCAAATATTTTTCAGATTTTTTTTTCAATTTTTTCTTAATCTCGGGTCACTATGGCTTAATCTCGGGTCAATATGCTTAATCTCAAGTCAAATCGCACTAAGTGGTCAAACTTCCCGAAAGGTCACCCATCCTCACACTACTCCAGCCCAAGCACGCTTAACTTCGCAGTTATATCCAACCCCAGCACCACGTCACTTAACAAGCACTTGTTGATATATCTATCATATCAATCCTATTAAACCTTGTTGATGTCTAGGACTTTGTTCATGTTCATGAGTATGATGAAATTTTGAAAAACATTTCAAACTTCCCGGTCATATTACGTATCATTTTCTGAAAAAAAAAACAAAAAAAATTCGAAACCAATTTTTTTCTGTTACTAGTGGCGCACCTAGCAAACGGTGTGCCACTACTAAGTTTCAAATTTTTTGAATTTTTTTGCCTCTAGATCTTGAAAGCCCCGAATCTTTTTTTCTGTTAGGTTTTTGAGGATTTTGAAAATGTTTAACAGGGTTTCCCCATTAAATTTGGATGTAACTTTTCGAGTAGATGATTTTTCATATAAAAAACTTTTTAATCCGAGTTCGTATGCAAAAGTTATTCCCATTTTACAAATTCCACAGAGATTTTGCAAATAAAGTCGAAATTCATATTTGTAAATTTTCCTAACAAGTAGACCACATATCACATGGGCAACTTATTTTCTTTTATTTTTTTGACATCTCCATTATTTTGTTTTAGTTTTTTTTTAAATTGAAAAGGCGGTCCACGAGGGGGTGCATTCGGTGGAATTTTTTTTCAAAGTTAGTAATGGCGCACCGTGGGAGTGGTGCGCCATTACTAGTTCAACTAGTAATGGCGCACCACACACACGGTGCGCCATTACTAACTTTGGAAAAAAAATTGAAAAAATATTTGAAAAAAAATTAGTAGTGGCGCACCGAAGGTGTGGTGCGCCATTACTAGTTGAACTAGTAATGGCGCACCACACACACTGTGCGTCATTACTAACTTTGAAAAAAATAATAAAAATTGAAAAAAATTGAAAAAAATTTAGTAGTGGCGCACCGAAGGTGTGGTGCGCCATTACTAGTTGAACTAGTAATGGCGCACCACACACACTGTGCGTCATTACTAACTTTGAAAAAAATAATAAAAATTGAAAAAAATTAGTAGTGGCGCACCGAAGGTGTGGTGCGCCATTACAAGTTTAACTAGTAATGGCGCACTATCCCCTGGTGCGCCATTACTAGTTTTAAAAAAAATTGTTACTAGTGGCGCACCGTGGATGTGGTGTGCCATTAGTATTTGGACACTAATGGCGCACCAACACATGGTGCGCCATTAGTATATAGTAGTGGCGCACCACATGCGTGGTGCGCCATTAATGTCCATATTATCTATAGCCCTTTTCCTAGTAGTGTTGTGGTCTTGGCGGCCTCCTCGGCAGTGATCTTGTCGGCCTCAACCTCGGCGCCCTTGGCGACCTCCGTGATCATGGTGTCGATGTCCCCTTGGTCCGCCAAGGAAGGATATAGATGCCAGAAGGGAGGATGAGGCGAGGCCAAGATCGAGGTTCAATAAAAAGAAGAAAAGTAAGGAAGAACAGGTGACCCACCCGTGCCGGGCTGAGAAGATGTGGCCCCCTCCCCGCCAACATATGTTGCCGGGACGGGGCCACCAATGCCCAAGTCTACCTCCTCCTCCTTCGTGCACATGGGCTCGGTGTCTGGCGCCCTTGCCGGGGACACCCCTCGGGGCGGTGTGGTCGATGGGGGCGGCATGGTGGGTGTGGCTCTTGGTGGCTCCTCCTGCTGCTGTCCTCCTCCTGCGGCAACGGCAAGGTCAGTCCCAAAAGTCGCACCCTGGCGCATGTTGATGGGGAGTAGGTGGTGAACGCATGATGGGGGCTGAGCCGGGGGTTGTGCCGCGGGCTGCTGTCCGGGCTGCTCTCTACCACCAGCGGCGCCTTTGAGGTACCCGTCGGGGGCTGGCTGCCCGTCGAGACCTTGGCCTTCTTCGCCGCCCGCTGGGCCAGCATATCCATTTCCCTGTGAAGACGAAAACGAATCAAGGAAGGCGGCACGATTGGAGAGGACGGGAACGACGAGGGTCGGAATGCTTACTCGTCCTCCACCACCTCTTCTATTGCCTTCCTCCTCCTCCTCGGGCTGAGGGACGAAATGTCGAAGGCGATCCGTGCCGGCGTTTGTGGGAGGAGGGGAAGGCGGTGGAGTTAGCGTTTGGATGAAGAAGAGGCGGTCGCCTTCTTCTTCGCCACCACAACCTTCTTCTTTGCCACTGCGGCCCTGCTGACGCCGCCCGCCTACGTGGCAAACTTTGCCCACTGGGCGAGCTCCTCCTCTTCTGCGGCCACGGCGGCCTCGTTCTCCATGCCACCGGTGTCACCGGCCGCCCTGGCATGCTCCGCCTCCGCCACTCTGGCGGCGATGTAGTTCAGCTCCTCCTGAGTGGTGTCCTGGATGAGAAGCGGCTCGTCATGATCGAGAACTTCGACCAAGTTGTCGAAGAAATCTTGCACCTCGCGTGTCCGGGGCTCAACCCAGGCTGGGTCGAGACCATGTGCCTTGAAGACCGGCATCATGGCGAGGATGTCGGCCTGCCGGGAGTTGTTGCTCAGCAGGACCACTCCCGGTGGCAGCCCGAATAAGGGCCCCTTGATGGCCTTGCCGGACTTCGCGGCCTTGCCGGTCCTCTCCACCCTGCCATCAGCGAACACATCAAGATGGAAGAGCCTCCGGCAATACCAGGAGTGCCCCATCACCGTGAGGTTGTGCTTCAGGCCGGTGCGGAGCCTCATGATGTCGGCCGTGTTCCTGAAATCCCAGGCCGGCCTCCCCTTGTTATGTAGCGAAGCGATTCGGCAGCGGATGAAATCCTCCCCAATCATCTCGAGGGTGATCCCGGCCTCGGTGAGACGGCGAATCCTGGTGGTGGCAATCGAAAACTTCTTTTTATCGGCGTCGAGGTCGCTCTAGTCTGCGCCATAGGTCGGCGGCTCCCGACGAACACCCCGGCAGAACTCCGGTGGGTTCTCCTCCATGACCCAGCACCACCGGCCCCGCCACTCCTCCCACCTCTCCTTCACGGCACCCCCTGGGTATGCGCCTTTCCCCTGGGCCCTCGGGATCTAGGAGACGCTCCTAGAAAGGGTGTCCCCATGTTGGATGCGGGGGGAGAAGTAGTAGCGGAAAAGTGCCGTGTTGGGAAACACCCCGGTGAAACCCTCACAGAGGTGGGCAAAGCACGCCAAGCACGCCACGGTGTTCGGCGTGAGATCCAACATATGGAAGCCAAAAGTGCGCATGACATCATTGAAGAAGTCGGAAAAAGGGGGGCAGAGTCCGCAGAAGAAGAAGTCGACGAAGAATGGGTACCGTTTTGGGCCACCCTTGTTGCAATCAGCGGGGATGACGCACGTGGCAGGGTGCCCCGCCGTCTCCGCCCCCTACACAGGCTTAAAGTAGTCCTTGAGGTCGAAGACGTCGATTGACGATGGGATGAAATAGGCGAACTACGCCCGTGCGCCACCGCCTCGCTCTCCGGCGTCTCCTTCTCCTTTGTGTCCTTGGCTACACCCTTGCCCTTGCCAGATTTAGGTGCCATGGTGGCTGGGAAGGGGGCGAGGGGTTGAAGGCAGTGGGGGGCGCAGCAGCAGCGAGCAGGAGCGAAAGCTTGAGGAGGAAGAAGATGGGGACGATGATGCCGAGATTGGGGAAAGCACAAAGGGTAAATGAGCCGAGCGCCCGCGGTTATTCCTTTATATGGGGAAGGCGCATGCCGCCTCTTTACCATTTATTACGACATGACGCATGCCTGCAGCAACCGCCCCACGCATGATCCCCACATCACACACGACCCCCACGTCACACATTCAATGCGGGTCGTGGGGAAGCACAGCGGACGAAAAAAGTTACTGCGGTAAAAACCGCCCCGCCTGCCCGCGCACCGTTTTGGGCCTAGCCCAACAATGCGTTGCACTTATGTGTGGCCCAGGCCCAGGGGCTCCTGTCGGTGTACTAAAGAAGGGGCACTCCTTTGTACCCATTACTTGTGCACGGGCAGTCAGAGCCGCGCCCACGACCATGCTTAGCAGGGCAGAGGGAGGAGTCAAACCTGCAAGATGGTCAAAGCAACACCAAGGCCAAATATACAAAGAGAAAGAGGGCAAGGTAGGGTCCCCTGGCAAGACCCTTGCCGGGGCGGCCTCCACAGCCCTGGTAAGGACCTTGCCGGGACAACTTGCCCAACCCCAACGGAGCGCGCCACCCTCGAGCCAAAGGTTTCCGACAACCACATTGAACCAAGGCTCGGGAGGCACTCCATGATGGCATGCAGATCATTGTGAAGACAAGAAGAGCACAAAGTTGGATGAGGATTAGAAGACGACGAGCCTCGGCAAAACCCTTGTCGAGGGCCTCCACGATACCCCCGGCAAGATCCTTGCCGGGGACGACCACGGTGTCGCGGCAAGGCCCTTGCCGGGGCCCCGGCAAGGCCCTTGCCGAGGACATCCGTAGGGCCACAGCCAGGCCCACACCTGCCAAGTTTCCACCGCCGCTCCCATGCAGCTGCCAGCCCACCAGCTAGGCAGGCACCTGCGTGTTGACATGAGGATTCCAGGCCAACTCAGCGCATGCCTATGTGGTGGCATGAAAATCTTCATGAAGGCCCTACCACCGCGCCACCTCAGCAGCCTGCCAGCCTACATGGCGCTAACCGCCTCGCTGGCCCGGGCGCGTGTTGAAGCAGGGCGAGGCGGCGGTAAAGAGAGGCGACACCTCAGAGGCAAATTGAATGTGTCTTGTCCCGTAATGGCTAAGCGATAGGCTTAGCCACTGAACACTGATGCCACGTCATGTGTGCCACTGTGGCGATCCCCTTGACTATAAAAGGAGGCCCAAGGCATCCAGGAGAAGGATTCAGATCCTTGGACAAGTTAAACTCATCGTAGCTAGCTCAAGAACTCCAAGAACACTCAAATAGATACAGAAGTAGGACTAGGATATTACGCATCCTCGCGGCCCGAACCTGGGTAAACGACCCATGTGCTTGTGCTGATTGCTGATCCCGCTCTTCCCACGACCCCGCGCCTCTCAACCGTAGTAGGGATTCCCGTGATCCCATAGGTGTCATTTCCACCGACACTCTTCTGCCGCGCAACTTTCGCATGTACCATACACCCACCATATACCTTCCTCAAAACAGCCACCATACCTACATATTATGGCATTTCCATAGCCATTCTGCGATATATTGCCATGCAACTTTCCACCGTTCTATTTATTATGACACGCTTCATCATTGTCATATTGCTTTGCATGATCATGTAGTTGACATAGTATTTTTGGCAGAGCCACCTTTCATAATTCTTTCATACATGTCACTCTTGATTCATTGCACATCCCGGTACACCGCTTAAGTCATTCACATAGAGTCATATTTTATTCCAAGCATTGAGTTGTAATTCTTGAGTTGTAAGTAAATAAAAGTGTGATGATCTTCATTATTAGAGCATTGTCCCATGTGAGGAAAGGATGATGGAGGATATGATTCCCCCACAAGTCGGGATGAGACTCCAGACGAAAAATAAAGAAAAAAAAGGAAAAAAGAGAAAAAAAGAAAGAGAAAAAAGGAAAAGAGAAAAAAGAAAAAAGAAAAGAATGAGAGAAAAGAGATAAGGGGCAATGTTACTATCTTTTTTCCACACATGTGCTTCAAAGTAGCACCATGATCTTCATGATAGAGAGTCTCCTATTTTGTCACTTTCATATACTAGTAGGAATTTTTAATTATAGAACTTGGCTTGTATATTCCAATTATGGGTTTCCTCAAATTGCCCTAGGTCTTCGTGAGAAAGCAAGTTGGATGCACACCCACTTAGTTTCTTTTTGAGCTTTCATAAACTTATAGCTCTAGTGCATCCGTTGCATGGCAACCCTACTCACTCACATTGATATCTACTGATGGGAATCTCCATAACCCGTTGATACGCCTAGTTGATGTGAGACTATCTTTGTAATGCCCCGGATCCGATGTGCCAGATGTCCGCCAGTTATTCGCCGTTGTTGCCATGTCATTTGCTTGCGTGTTGCATTTTGCCTTGTCATCATGTGCATTTCATATCATGTCATCATGTGCATTGTATTGCATACGTGTTTGTCTCATGCATCCGAGCCTTTTCCCCGTTGTCCGTTTTGCAATCCGGCGCTCCTATGCCCTCCAGCGTCCCCCTTTTGTTTCTCGTTGTGAGCGGGTGTTAAACTTTCTCGGAATGGCTCGAGGTTTGCCAAGCGGCCTTGGTATAGCACCGGTAGACCGCCTGTCAAGTTTCGTGCCATTTGGAGGTCGTTTGATACCCCAACGGTTAACCGCGTAGCCCGTAACCCCCTCTCTCTTTGCAGCCCAACACCCTTTCCAAAGTGGCCCAAAACCCATCTAACTCCCCTCCATGCTCTCGGTCGTTCGATTACGATCGCGTGGCCAAAAACCACTCCTCATTTGGACACTCTTAGCTCCCTCTACCTATAAATTAGTCCACCTCCCCCGAATTCAGGGATCAAACCCTAGTCCTTTTTCCCCTCGCGCCACCGGACACGTCTGACCCGTCCGGACATGTCCGCCCGTCCCCGCGCCGCCGCTCCCAGCCTCTCTCGGGCCGCCGTGTGGCAAGCGCCGCCGCGCGCCGCCGCAGGCCCGCGAGGCCCGAGGACGGCCCGCCCGAGCCGCGCCGGGCCCGAGCGCCTCCGCTGCGCCCCGCCGCTGGCCTCCCCGCCGCCGGCGCCCTCGCCGCCCGGCGCTGGAGACCTCCGCCCCCGGCCGCGCCTCGTCGCCGTGTTCACCGCCGCCGGCCTCCCCGCCGCCGGCGCCCGAGCCGCCGCCGGACCGGCCCGACCGCGGCCTCGCCTCCCTGTCCCGAGCCGCCTCAGCTCCCTCGCTGGAGCGCGCCGCCAGGCCTCGCCCCGCCGCCATCTGCAGCTCACCGCCCCGGGAGCTTCCTCCACTGCGCCTCCCGCCGCCCCGCGCCGGATCCGGACGGAGGAGACCCTCCCCGCCCAACTCCGGCCACCACCACGTCCGAATCCGGCGAGATCCGCCGCTGCCTCGTTTTGCATGTCGGGTCAACCCCAGATCTGGAGGTATAATTTTTGCTAAGTCCCCGTATCTGAGTAATTTTCATGCCATGTTCGTCATGCCGTATCTCTGCATCCATAGCTCCGTTTTGTGCGCGTTATATGTCGAATTGTTCGTCTCAACGAGTGCATCATTTCATTCCATTGCATCATGTTCATTTGAGCTCGTCTTGATGCCTGAATCATCGTTGTAAGAGTGCTTCATAATGTTTTATGTTGTCTGTTATCAGAACGAGCTCTTTTGTCTTTTTTGCCATGATTGATGTGTGCATCCTATGAGGTTGATGTCTTCATGTGTTTTGATCTATGCTATGTCTTCTTTACAGAGGTGCTTACCATGTATTTTTGTGATCAATGTGGTGACTAGCACAAGCATGCAAACTAGGCATCGTGATGTTGCTGATTTTAGTCCCTGTTCTGCTGTTATTTTGATGTCATGTAAACTTGATGCTACAGAGAGATACATGCATATTTTGAGATACTTCAGTAAGGATGTTTTGAACATGTGGTTATTGTCTATCCATTCATGCCCTTGGTTGCAATTATGGAGTAGTCTAGTATGTCATTTTCATGCTCTACTTTTGCTTCAAAATGTTTCCTGGCAGATTGTTTACATGTTATTCAATTTGGCCAAGGTTGCTATAGTTGATCCTTGCATGCTATGGACTTGTTCTTGACTTGGTTTGTTTCAAACATGTCTTCTTGATGATGCTATGCTTATCTTGTCATGCAATGACTTGTGGGGAGTGAATCGAGCTTGTTAAGTAGTGTACAGGATGTTGTTGTTTTGCTAGGCTGAATCTGTTATTTCGTGATGCTATATTAATATGTTGCTACTAATCATTCTATGCATAATCTGGAGATGATCACTAAACATGTTTTGTTCTACATGTCATGCTATATCCATCCATGCCCCTGGTTGCATTTATAGCCTGCTTTATCTTGTTGTAATCTTGCTCCAAAGTTGCTTCATAATGTTGTTGTCAGCCTGTTAACATTAAGTTCAGCTGTTGCCATGTGTTTTCCTAGTGTTCCATGCACCCTATGACCTTGCTCTTGCCATGATTAACTTCACAAACATGCCTTCTTACTGTTGGGTGCCTTTCCATGCCATGTAATGATCTGTAGTGAGTTGCACAAGCTCATCTACATGCCTTCATAATTCTGTTTCTGCCATGTTTGAATCTGTAATATAATTTGCCATGTTTACGTGGGTGCCATCATATTTTCTGATCCTTTTTGGCTTATGGTCAGTAAAGGACTTTTGATCTATGAATTTAGTAGTTTCATGCCATGCCTTTGTTTGCCATGATAAGTTCCTTTAACATGTTGTTTGATAGCTCTAAACATTGCATCGTGATGTTATTTTCTGCAAAGTCTGGAATTGTTATAACATGCAATCTTACCATGTGTGTTTGAGCATGTTCTAGTGATTTCTAGAGATAGCTCAGTGTTCATGTTTTGTAATGCTTTACCTGTACATCATGCCCATGCCTTTTGTTTTCTTGTTGAGGTTCTGTAGCATATTGTTTTGGTGCTTGCAATATGCCTAGTTACTGTTTTGGACAGCTTGTCCTTCAAACTTGTTTCATGTGTGTGTGTTGAACCGTTGCTCCGTTTTGAGTGTGCTTTATATGAAACTTGCTTGATTTTGCATGTAGTTTCATATTATCATGGTGCATCCTTGTTTTGGTGTGTTTGCTTGATGTTTGGGTGCATTTTGCATCAATGCCATGTTTAACTTGTTTTGCTCATATCTTCTAGGCCGTAGCTCCGAACTAAATGAACTTTATATGTAACTTGACTAGAATCTCGTGTAGATCATCTTGGTGCATCTTAACTTGTTGTTTATCAACTTGAACATAAGGTTTATTCAGATCTGGACCAATTTCGAAATTTGCATATGAGGACTTACCGGAATTGTCATATGTTGTTCCCGGCCTCATTTAAACTTGCCTTGATGTGTTGCTCTTGTTTGCATCATCTATTGCCATGAGTAGCTTTATGTAGCTTTGTTATGCATCATGCTTGTTGTGCATCATGTCTTGTTCATGTGTGGTGTGTTTACTATGTTGTGTGCTTCCTTTCGATAGTTCCCGTTTCGTTGCGATCGTGAGGATTCGTTCGTCTACGCTTGGTTCGTCTTCGTGGCTTCATCTTCTTCATGGACTCGTTCTTCTTCCTTGCGGGATTTCAGGCAAGATGACCGCTACCCTGGATCTCACTACTATCATTGCTATGCTAGTTGTTTCGTTCTATCGCTATGCTGCGCTACCTATCACCTGTTTATCAAGGCATCCCAAATTGCCATGAACCTCTAACCTTTGACACCTTTCCTATGCAAACCGTTGTTTGGCTATGTTACCGCTTTGCTCAGCCCTCTTATAGCGTTGCTAGTTGCAGGTGAAGTTGAAGATTGCTCCATGATGGACAGGTTTATGTTGGGATATCACAATATCTCTTATAGTATTAATGCACCTATATACTTGGTAAAGGGTGGAAGGCTCGGCCTTTTGCCTGGTGTTTTGTTCCACTCTTGCCCTAGTTTCCGTCATACCGGTGTTATGTTCCCGGATTTTGCGTTCCTTACGCGGTCGGGTGATTTATGGGACCCCCTTGACAGTTCGCTTTGAATAAAACTCCTCCAGCAAGGCCCAAACTTGGTTTTACCATTTGCCTCACCACCACCTACTTTTCCCTTGGGAGTCGCTCTCTCGAGGGTCATCTTTATTATAGCCCCCCCCCCCCGGGCCAGTGCTTGTCTAAGTGTTGGTCCGAACTAGAGCCCTTTGCAGCGCCCCCTCAGGGAAACTTGAGGTCTGGTTTTAGTTGTACGGATTGCTCATCCGGTGTTGCCCTGAGAACGAGATATGTGCAGCTCCTATCGGGATTGTCGGTGCATCGGGCGGCTTTGCTGGTCTTGTTTTACCATTGTCGAAATGTCTTGTAAACCGGGATTCCGAGTCTGATCGGGTCTTCCTGGGAGAAGGTCTATTCCTTCGTTGATCGCAAGAGCTTGTCATGGGCTAAGTTGGGACACCCCTGCAGGGTATAATATTGTTGGGGAACGTAGCATAAATTCAAAACTTTTCCTACGTGTCACCAAGATCTGTCTATGGAGAAACCAACAACGAGGGGAAGGAGAGTGCATCTACATACCCTTGTAGATCGTTAAGCGGAAGCGTTCAATGGAATGGGTTTGATGGAGTCGTACTCGCCGTGATTCAGATCACCGATGACCTAGTGCCGAACGAACAGCACCTCCACGTTCAACACACGTATGGAGCGGATGACGTCTCCTCCTTCTTGATCCATCAAGGGGGAAGGAGAGGTTGATGAAGATCCAGCAGCACGACGGCGTGGTGGTGGATGCAGCAGAACTCCGGCAGGGCTTCGCTAAGCAACTACGGGAGGAGGAGGAGGTGTTGCAGGGAGGAGGGAGGCGCCAGGGCTTATGGGTGCGGCCACCCCTCCCTCCCCTCCCTTTATATAGGCGCAAGAGAGGGGGGAGGGCGCAGCCTTGCCCCTTCCTCCAAGGAAGGGGTGCGGCCAAGAGGGGGGAGGAGTCCATCCTCCCCAAGGCACCTCGGAGGTGCCTTCCCCTCTTTGGACTCTCCCCTCACCAAGTCTGCTTGGCGCATGGGCCTCTTGGGGCTGGTGCCCTTGGCCCATATGGGCCAAGGCGCACCCCCTACAGCCCATGTGGCACCCCGGGGCAGGTGGACCCCCGGACCCCTTTCGGCACTCCCGGTACAATACCGATAAAGTGCGAAACTTTTCTGGCGACCAAAATAAGACTTCCTATATATAAATCTTTACCTCCGGACCATTCCGGAACTCCTCGTGACGTCCGGGATCTCATCCGGGACTCCGAACAACATTCGGTTTGCTGCATACTCATATTCATACAACCCTAGCGTCACCGAACCTTAAGTGTGTAGACCCTACGGGTTCGGGAGACATGCAGACATGACCGAGACGGCTCTCGGGCAATAACCAACAGCGGGATCTGGATACCCTTGTTGGATCCCACATGTTCCATGATGATTTCATCGGATGAACCACGATGTCGAGGATTCGATCAACCCCGTATGCAATTCCCTTTGTCAATCGGTACGTTACTTGCCCGAGACTCGATCGTCGGTATCCCAATACCTCGTTCAGTCTCGTTACCGGCAAGTCACTTTACTCGTACCGTAATGCATGATCCCGTGACCAACCACTTGGTCACTTTGAGCTCATTATGATGATGCATTACCGAGTGGGCCCAGAGATACCTCTCCGTCATACGGAGTGACAAATCCCAGTCTCAATCCGTGTCAACCCAACAGACACTTTCGGAGATACCTGTAGTGCACCTTTATAGTCACCCAGTTATGTTGTGACGTTTGGTACACCCAAAGCACTCTTACGGTATCCGGGAGTTACACGATCTCATGGTCTAAGGAAGAGATACTTGACATTGAAAAAGCTCTAGCAAAACGAACTACATGATCTTGTGCTATGCTTAGGATTGGGTCTTGTCCATCACATCATTCTCCTAATGATGTGATCCCGTTATCAATGACATCCGATGTCCATGGTCAGGAAACCGTAACCATCTATTGATCAACGAGCTAGTCAACTAGAGGCTTACTAGGGACATGGTGTTGTCTATGTACCCACACATGTATCTGAGTTTCCTATCAATACAATTATAGCATGGATAACAAACGATTATCATGAACAAGGAAATATAATAATAACTAATTTATTATTGCCTCTAGGGCATATTTCCAACAGTCTCCCACTTGCACTAGAGTCAATAATCTAGTTCACATCGCCATGTGATTAACACTGACAGGTCACATCGCCATGTGACCAACATCCAAAGAGTTTACTAGTGTCATTAAACTAGTTCACATCATCATGTGATTAAGACTCAATGAGTTCTGGGGTTTGATCATGTTCTGCTTGTGAGAGAGGTTTTAGTCAACGGGTCTGCAACATTCAGATCCGTGTGTACTTCGCAAATCTCTATGTCATATTGTACTGCTTCCACGCTCCACTTGGAGCTATTCCAAATGGTTACTCCACTATACGTATCCAGTTTGCTACTCAGAGTCACTCGGATAGGTGTTAAAGCTTACATCGACGTAACCCTTTACGCTGAACTCTTTATCACCTCCATAATCGAGAAACATGTCCTTATTTGTTATAAGGACAATTTTGACTGCTGTCGAATGATCCATTCCTGGATCATTCTTGTACCCCTTGACTGACTCATGGCAAGGCACACTTTCGGTGCGGTACACAGCATAGCATACTATAGAGCCAACGTCTGAAGCATAGGGGACGAAATTCGTCCTTTCTCTCTCTTATGCCGTGGTCAAGCTTTAAGTCTGAACTTCATACCTTACATCTCAGGCAAGAACTCCTTCTATGACTGATCCATCTTGAACACCTTCAAGATCATGTCAAGGTATATGCTCATTTGAAAGTACCATTAAGCATTTTTGATCTATCCTCATAGATCTTGATTCTCAATGTTCAAGTAGCTTAATCCAGGTTTTCTATTGAAAAACACCTTTCAAATAACCCTATATGCTTTCCAGAAATTCTACATCATTTCTGATCAACAATATGTCAACAACATATACTTATCAGAAATTCTTTAGTGCTCCCACTCACTTCTTTGGAAATACAAGTTTCTCATAAACTTTGTATAAACCCAAAATCTTTGATCATCTTATCAAAGTGCATATTCCAACTCCGAGATGCTTACTCCAGTCCATGGAAGGATTGCTGGAGCTAGCATACCTGTTAGCATCCTTAGGATCGAAAAAACCTTTCTGATTCTATCACATACAACCTTTCCTTATGAAAACTGGTAAGGAAACTCGTTTTGACATCCATCTGCCAGATTTCATAAATGCAGCTAATCCTAACATGATTCCGATGGACTTTAAGCATCGCTACGGATGAGAAAGTCTCATCGTAGTCAACTCCTTGAACTTGTGAAAAACTCTTCGCCACAAGTCGAGCTTCATAGACGGTGACATTACCGTCCATGTCTGTCTTCTTCTTAAAGATCCATTTATCTCAATGGCTTGCCGATTATCGGGCAAGTCCACCAAAGTCCATGCTTTGTTCTGATACATGGATCCTATCTCGGATTTCATGGTTTCTAACCATTTGTCGGAATTTGGGCCCATCATCGCTTATCCATAGCTCGTAGGTTCATTGTTGTCTAGCAACATGACCTTCAAGACAGGATCACTATACCACTCTGAAGCAGTACGCATCCTTGTCACCCTACGAGGTACGATAGTGATTTGATCCAAAACTTTATGATCACTATCATAAGCTTCTACTTCAATTGGTGTAGGTGCCACAGGAACAACTTCCTGTGCCCTGCTGCACACTAGTTGAAGTGATGGTTCAATAACCTCATCAAGTCTCCACCATCCTCCCACTCAACTTTTCGAGACAAACTTTTCCTCGAGAAAGGACTCGATTCAAGAAACAATCCCTATTGCTTTCGGATCTGAATTAGGAGGTATACCCAACTATTTTGGGTGTTCTACGAAGATGCAATTATCCGTTTTGGGTTCGAGCTTATCACGATGAAACTTTTTCACATAAGCGTCGCAGCCCCAAAATTTCAAGAAATGACAGCTTAGGTTTCTTTAAACCATAGTTCTCACGGTGTCATCTCAACGGAATTACGTGGTGCCCTATTAAAGTGAGTGCGGTTGTCTCTAATGCCTAACCCATGAACGATAGTGGTAATTCGATAAGAGACATCATGGTACGCACCATATCCAATAGGGTGCAACTATGATGTTCGGACACACCATCACACTATGGTGTTCCAGGTGGTATTAATTGTGAAACAATTTCCACAATATCTTAATTGCGTGCCAAAGCTTGTAACTCAGATACTCATCTCTATGATCGTATCATAGACATTTTATCCTCTTGCCACAATGATCTTCAACTTCACTCTGAAATTACTTGAACCATTCAATAATTCAGACTTGTATTTTATCAAGTAAATATACTCAGTATCTACTCAAATCATCCGTGAAGTAAGAACATAACGATATTCACTGCATGCCTCAGCACTCATTGGACTGCACACATCAAAATGTGTTGCTTCCAACAAGTTGCTATCCTATTCCATTTTACTGAAAACGAGGCTTTTCAGTCATCTTGCCTATGTGGTATGATTTGCATATCTCAAGTGATTCAAAATCAAGTGAGTCCAAATGATCCATCTGCATGGAGTTTCTTCATGCGTATACACCAATAGACATGGTTTGCATGTCTCAAACTTTTCAAAAACAAGTGAGTCTAAAGATCCATCAACATGGAGCTTCATCATGCGTTTTACACCAATATGACTTACATGGCAGTGCCACAAGTAAGTGGTACCATCATTACTATCTTATATCCTTTTGGCATGAAAATGTGTATCACTATGATCGAGATTCAATAAACCATTCCTTTTAGGTGCTAGACCATTGAAGGTATTATTCAAATAAACAGAGTAACCATTATTCTCCTTAAATGAATAAACATATTGTGACAGACATAATCCAATCATGTCTATGCTCAACGCAAAACACCAATAACAATTATTTGGGTTTAACACCAATCTCGATGGTAGAGGGAGCGTGCGATGCTTGATCACATCAACCTTGGAAACACTTCCAACACGTATCGTCAGCTCACCTTTAGCTAGTCTCCGTTTATTCCGTAGCTCTTTTATTTTGAGTTACTAACACTTAGCAACTGAACCAGTATCTTAATACCCTAGTGCTACTAGGAGTACTAGTAAAGTACACATTAACATAATGTATATCCAATATCCTTCTATCGACTTTGCCAGCCTTCTCATCTAGCAAGTATCTAGGGTAACTCTGCTCCAGTGGTTGTTCCCCATATTACAGAAGCACTTAGTCTCGGGTTTGGGTTCAACCTTGGGTTTCTTCACTAGAGCAGCAGCTGATTTGCCGTTTCATGAAGTATCCCTTCTTGCCCTTGCCCTTCTTGAAACTAGTGGTTTCACCAACCATCAACAATTGATGCTCCTTCTTGATTTCTACTTTCACGATGTCAAACAATGCGAATACCTCAAGGATCATCACCTCTATCCTTGATATGTTATAGTTCATCACGAAGCTCTAGCAGCTTGGTGGCAATGACTTTGGCGAAACATCACTATCTCATCTGGAAGATCAACTCCCACTCGATTCAAGTGATTGTTGCACTCAGACAATCTGAGCACAAGCTCGACGATTGAGCTTTTTCTCCTGAGTTTGTAGGCTAAGAAAATCGTCGGAGGTCTTATACCTCTTGACATGGACACGAGCCTGAAATCCCAATTTCAGCCCTCGAAACATCTCATATGTTCCGCGACGTTTCGAAAACGTCTTTGGTGCCTCTACTTAAACCATTTAACTGAACTATCACGTAGTTATCAAAACGTGTATGTCCGATGTTCGCAACATCGACAAACGACGTTTGGGGTTCAGCACACTGAGCGGTGCATTAAGGACATAAGCTTTCTACTGATCGCATAATCGCTACTATCAACTTTCAACTATATTTTCTCTAAGAACATATCTAAACAGTGGAACTAAAAGCGCGAGCTTACGATATAATTTTCAAAGATCTTTTGACTATGTTCAGGATAATTAAGTTCATCTTATGAACTCCCACTCAGATAGACATCCCTCTGGTCATCTAAGTGATTACATGATCCGAGTCAACTAGGCCGTGTCCGATCATCATGTGAGACGGACTAGTCATCATCGGTGAACATCTTCATGTTGATCGTATCTACTATATGACTCATGCTCGACCTTTCGGTCTCTGTGTTCCGAGGCCATGTCTGTACATGCTAGGCTCGTCAAGTTAACCCTAAGTGTTTCGCGTGTGTAAATCTGTCTTACACCCGTTGTATGTGAACGTAAGAATCCATCACACCCGATCATCACGTGGTGCTTAGAAGCGATGAACTTTAGCAACGGTGCACAGTTAGGGGAGAACACTTCTTGAAATTGTTGTAAGGGATCATCTTATTTACTACCGTCGTTCTAAGTAAACAAGATGCATAAACATAATAAACATCACATGCAATTATATAGTAGTGACATGATATGGCCAATATCATATAGCTCCATTGATCTCCATCTTCGGGGCTCCATGATCATCATCGTCACCGGCATGACACCATGATCTCCATCATCATGATCTCCATCATCGTGTCTTCATGAAGTTGTCTTGCCAACTATTACTTCTACTACTATGGCTACCGGTTAGCAATAAAGTAAAGTAATTACATGGCGTTGTTCAATGACACGCAGGTCATACAATAAATAAAGACAACTCCTATGGCTCCTGCCGGTTGTCATACTCATCGACATGCAAGTCGTGATTCCTATTACAAGAACATGATCAATCTCATACATCACATATATTCATCACATTCTTCTTGGCCATATCACATCACATAGCATACCCTGCAAAACAAGTTAGACGTCCTCTAATTGTTGTTTGCATGTTTTACGTGGCTGCTATGGGTTTCTAGCAAGAACGTTTCTTACCTACGCAAAACCACAACGTGATATGCCAATTGCTATTTACCATTCATAAGGACCCTTTTCATCGAATCCGTTCCGACTAAAGTGGGAGAGACTGGCACCCGCTAGCCACCTTATGCACCAAGTGCATGTCAGTCGGTGGAACCTGTCTCACGTAAGAGTACGTGTAAGGTCGGTCCGGGCCGCTTCATCCCACAATACCGTCGAAACAAGATTGGACTAGTAACGGTAAGCATATTGAACAAAATCAACGCCCACAACTACTTTGTGTTCTACTCGTGCAAACAATCTACGCAATAGACCTAGCTCATGATGCCACTATTGGGGAACGTAGCATAAATTCAAAATTTTTCCTACGTGTCACCAAGATTTGTCTATGGAGAAACCAACAACGAGGGGAAGGAGAGTGCATCTACATACCCTTGTAGATCGCTAAGCGGAAGCGTTCAATGGAACGGGTTTGATGGAGTCGTACTCGTCGTGATTCAGATCACCGATGACCTAGTGCCGAACGAACAGCACCTCCGTGTTCAACACACGTACGGAGCGGATGACGTCTCCTCCTTCTTGATCCAGCAAGGGGAAAGGAGAGGTTGATGAAGATCCAGCAGCACGACGGCGTGGTGGTGGATGCAGCAGAACTCCGACAGGGCTTCGCTAAGCAACTACGAGAGGAGGAGGAGGTGTTGCAGGGAGGAGGGAGGCGCCAGGGCTTATGGGTGCGGCCACCCCTCCCTCCCCTTCCTTTATATAGGCGCAAGAGAGGGGGGAGGGCGCAGCCTTGCCCCTTCCTCCAAGGAAGGGGTGCGGCCAAGAGGGGGGGAGGAGTCCATCCTCCCCAAAGCACCTCGGAGGTGCCTTCCCCTCTTTGGACTCTCCCCTCTCCAAGTCTCCTTGGCGCATGGGCCTCTTGGGGCTGGTGCCCTTGGCCCATATGGGCCAAGGCACACCCCCTACAGCTCATGTGGCCCCCCGGGGCAGGTGGACCCCCCCCCCCGGTGGACCCCCGGACCCCTTTCGGCACTCCTGGTACAATACCGATAAAGTGCGAAACTATTCCGGCGACCAAAATAAGACTTCCTATATATAAATCTTTACCTCCGGACCATTCTGGAACTCCTCGTGACGTCTGGGATCTCATCCGGGACTCCGAACAACATTCGGTTTGCTGCATACTCATATTCATACAACCCTAGCGTCACCGAACCTTAAGTGTGTAGACCCTACGGGTTCGGGAGACATGCAGACATGACCGAGACGGCTCTCGGGCAATAACCAACAGTGGGATCTGGATACCCATGTTGGATCCCACATGTTCCACGATGATTTCATCGGATGAACCACGATGTCGAGGATTTGATCAACCCTGTATGCAATTCCCTTTGTCAATCGGTACGTTACTTGCCCGAGACTCGATCGTCGGTATCCCAATACCTCGTTCAGTCTCGTTACCGGCAAGTCACTTTACTCGTACCGTAATGCATGATCCCATGACCAACCACTTGGTCACTTTGAGCTCATTATGATGATGCATTACCGAGTGGGCCCAGAGATACCTCTCCGTCATACGGAGTGACAAATCCCACTCTCGATCCGTGTCAACCCAACAGACACTTTCGGAGATACCTGTAGTGCACCTTTATAGTCACCCAGTTACGTTGTGATGTTTGGTACACCCAAAGCACTCTTACGGTATCCAAGAGTTACACGATCTCATGGTCTAAGGAAGAGATACTTGACATTGAAAAAGCTCTAGCAAAACGAACTACACGATCTTGTGCTATGCTTAGGATTGGGTCTTGTCCATCACATCATTCTCCTAACGATGTGATCCCGTTATCAATGACATCCAATGTGCATGGTCAGGAAACCGTAACCATCTATTGATCAACGAGCTAGTCAACTAGAGGCTTACTAGGGACATGGTGTTGTCTATGTACCCACACATGTATTTGAGTTTCCTATCAATACAATTATAGCATGGATAATAAACGATTATCATGAACAAGGAAATATAATAATAACTAATTTATTATTGCCTCTAGGGCATATTTCCAACAGTCTCCCACTTGCACTAGAGTCAATAATCTAGTTCACATCGCCATGTGATTAACACTGACAGGTCACATCGCCATGTGACCAACATCCAAAGAGTTTACTAGTGTCATTAAACTAGTTCACATCATCATGTGATTAAGACTCAATGAGTTCTGGGGTTTGATCATGTTCTGCTTGTGAGAGAGGTTTTAGTTAACGGGTCTGCAACATTCAGATCCGTGTGTACTTCACAAATCTCTATGTCATATTGTAAATGCTGCTTCCACGCTCCACTTGGAGCTATTCCAAATGGTTACTCCACTATACGTATCCGGTTTGCTACTCAGAGTCACTCGGATAGGTGTTAAAGCTTGCATCGACGTAACCCTTTACGCTGAACTCTTTATCACCTCCATAATCGAGAAACATGTCCTTATTTGTTATAAGGACAATTTTGACCGCTGTCTAATGATCCATTCCTGGATCATTCTTGGACCCCTTGACTGACTCATGGCAAGGCACACTTCCGGTGCGGTACACAGCATAGCATACTATAGAGCCTACGTATGAAGCATAGGGGACGACATTCGTCCTTTCTCTCTCTTCTGCCGTGGTCGAGCTTTAAGTCTGAACTTCATACCTTACATCTCAGGCAAGAACTCCTTCTATGACTGATCCATCTTGAACACCTTCAAGATCATGTCAAGGTATATGCTCATTTGAAAGTACCATTAAGCATTTTTGATCTATCCTCATAGATCTTGATGCTCAATGTTCAAGTAGCTTAATCCAGGTTTTCTATTGAAAAACACCTTTCAAATAACCCTATATGCTTTCCAGAAATTCTACATCATTTCTGATCAACAATATGTCAACAACATATACTTATCAGAAATTCTATAGTGCTCCCACTCACTTCTTTGGAAATACAAGTTTCTCATAAACTTTGTATAAACCCAAAATCTTTGATCATCTTATCAAAGTGCATATTCCAACTCTGAGATGCTTACTCCAGTCCATGGAAGGATTGCTGGAGCTAGCATACCTGTTAGCATCCTTAGGATCGACAAAACCTTTCTGATTCTATCACATACAACCTTTCCTTACGAAAATTGGTAAGGAAACTCGTTTTGACATCCATCTGCCAGATTTCATAAATGCAGCTAATGCTAACATGATTCCGACGGACTTTAAGCATCGCTACGGATGAGAAAGCCTCATCGTAGTCAACTCCTTGAACTTGTGAAAAACTCTTCGCCACAAGTCGAGCTTCATAGACGGTGACATTACCGTCCATGTCCGTCTTCTTCTTAAATATCCATTTATCTCAATGGCTTACCGATTATCGGGCAAGTCCACCAAAGTCCATGCTTTGTTCTGATACATGGATCCTATCTCGGATTTCATGGTTTCTAACCATTTGTCGGAATTTGGGCCCATCATCGCTTATCCATAGCTCGTAGGTTCATTGTTGTCTATCAACATGACCTTCAAGATAGGATCACTGTACCACTTCTTGATCATTGCTAGTTTCACGACCGTTCCGCTTGTTCTCTTCTCGCTCTTATTTGCGTACGTTAGCCACCATATATGCTTAGTCGCTGCTGCAGCCTCACCACTTTACCCCTTCCTTTTCCCTTTAAGCTTTGCTAGTCTTGATACCCATGGTAATGGGATTGCTGAGTCCTCGTGGCTCACAGATTACTACAACAACAGTTGCAGGTACAGGTTCATGCGATGATCATGACACGAGAGCAATGCTTGCTTGCATTGAGTTCTTCTTCTGCTTCTTCGATCAGGGGATAGGTTCCAGGTCGGCAGCCTGGGCTAGCAGGGTGGATGTCGTTTGAGTTTCTGTTTGTGTTTCATCCGTAGTCGGATGATGCTCTGATGTATTGTGATGTTGTATTCATGTGGCATTGTATGCCTTATGTATGTATCCCCATCTATTATGTAATGTTGATGTAATGATATCCACCTTGCAAAAGCGTTTCAATATGCGGGTCTATCCTTGGTGGGACCTTCGAGTTCCTTTTGGATAGGGTCGCATATTGGGTGTGATAATCTTCCTCCTTTTTGTCTTCTCCACAACCACCATATTCTCTTCCACCATAGTGCTATATCCATGGCTCACGCTCATGTATTGCATGAAGGTTGAAAAAGTTTGAGAACATCAAAAGTATGAAACAATTGCTTGGCTTGTCATCGGGGTTGTGCATGATTTAAATATTTTGTGTGATGAGGATAGATCATAGCCAGACTATATGATTTTGTAGGGATAGCTTTCTTTGGCCATGTTATTTTGAGAAGACATGATTGCTTTATTAGTATGCTTGAAGTATTTTGAGAAGACATTATTGCTTTATTAGTCTCCTACTAGATTGATACCTTGGTTCTCAAACTGAGGGAAATACTTACTCTACTTTGCTGCATCACCCTTTCCTCTTCAAGGAAAAAACCAACGCAAGCTCAAGAAGTAGCAGTCATCAATAGGCATGATGTAGTTCTATCTATTAGGGAAACAAGGAAAAAGTTTCATCTCAACGATATCATTATCCACATCTTTAATTTTTTGCATATCACATAATTCAACGAAGGTATTAAGATGGGAAGCAACATCTTCATTAGTTATAATTTCCAACAAACTGATCTTTCATGACAAGATTGAGAAAAGCGGCTTTTTATATCATAAGACTCCGCACTAGTGGCGGGAGGAGAAATAGGAGTACTAATTGAATCAAAGATATTAGTACAGTAGAGATCGCAATGTTAGTATTTGCAGGAGTAGACATGATGGTGATTCAAGCAAAGATAGTGTAAGGGCATTTCCCGCCATAAGGGTTTTGGTATTGAGGATAGCGCAATTTGCAGACTAACCGTGTGCCTAAGCTACACAGGTATACTTTATGTGGCACAAGACAGTTGGGCACCCCTCCGGACGGAAAAGATCGAAGACGACATTTCTGAAGCTTTTGTTTCCTTGGTCGTAGGAAATCCGTGCTATTTATAGGGGATCCACTTCGGGAGGTACTAGGTGAATCAAAAAACATACACACTCATATTGCACCCATATACATCCTTTCATTCGAGGAGAGAGCCTAAAACTCTACCAAGTGTTGTTTTTCCCACATAAGCGGTTGTATCGCTATTGGGTGTAGTTGTACCGGCCTAGCCGATGCTTCTAGAGCAACCACCACCCGAGGGGTGATTCCCTCGGATCAAGTAGTGCCCCGGGTGGTAGTGGTGCAGTTGTAATGCTCTCCTATGGTGGTTGTACTGCCAGATACTTAGCCACACCCTGGATTACTACTCGCGGTAGTTCCAGGCTATGTGTCGCTACGAACACCGGAACCAGGTGACTCTGTTCTGGTTTGTTGGTGAGGGTTGGTGGTAGTCGCCCGGGTATTTTTAGCTCTAAATTTTTTCTGAGCTCTTAGTTGCATGTTTATCCCAACTGCTCACTGAGCAGCGGTACAACCGGTGTTCGTGGTGCGGTAGTACCGCCTGAGACTTAGTGACCATTGAAGCCCTAACACGGTAGTTGTACCGGCCCTTGTACCATGCATGGGTGGTTCCATTTGGGTACTTGGGTGGTACTAGGCGGTACCTGATCGGTTGTCCCAGCTAAGGTTAACTCAGCGGTACTACTGGTGGTGCCATCTGTTGTACCACTCATGCACTGCTGCTGGACAAACCGCATGAACAGTTGTACCGGACCCTCGTCCGGTTGTACCCATCCACTGACCCCTTGCCTCTGTCGCTCTCCTCTATTGTTTCCATAAGATCTTTCTTGCCCGATCCCCTTCCCTAGCCAACTAAACTTGTTGATTTGGTAGGGATTGAGAGAGGAAACCTAGATCTACACTTCCACCAAAGAAAATTTGATTCTCCCATACTTTCTCTTTGGGATCTTGTTACTCTTGGGTGTTTTGGCATCCTAGACGGAAGTCACCTTGGAGCCACATTCCATTATGGTGAAGCGTCGTCGTGGTGTTGGGAGCCTCCAATTAAGTTCACAAATATATTTTTCTAAACTCGACAATGACCAATAAAAGGATCCTACGGTCTATACTGCTCTAATATCAATTTGTATCATTCAAAATGTTGTCCTAGTCTCAATAAAGACTCTTTAATCCTCACTAAGACTAGATGCACATATTGGTCACCCCCAACATATGACTTCATAACATACACCCACTATCATATACCGGTGAACAAAGATGGAACATCACAATAAGTGCAACTAAACAAGATAGAAGAGTTCAAAATGAGTAAACAAACAGGGTAAACATATGCCAATATGGTAACATATTTGTACACCAATCACAGGTCACTTGACCCATCATTACAACATGCAGCGGAAGAATAACAACATGGGATTGAGTCGGGACAAGATTCAAGGTTGCCTAAAGAGGGTAGAACATAAGCAAAACGTCCCATAACTAATAGATTCCAAGCTACCGGCCAGGATCCTAGTCTCTACAAGTCATCGTCAAAGGACTCCATGTAAAACGTTCCACGCTCTCACCTTAGAGCACAACATTATCTGAACCTGTACCTTCACCTAAGGTTGTTGTGGCAAGGGTGAGTCTTTTGGAATCATCAAGTATATCACTAAGGGTACTAATAATAACAGTACTCACAGGTTGGATTTGGACAAGTCTTGAGGTCACAACAAGCATGTAAGATATGTAAACCAACTAGTCCTACGAATACTTAGAACAAGAAGAAGATATCAACCTACACAAAAGGGGTTGCAAGCTAGTTGATCAATAAGTGATCCTGAACACATGCCTACAATTTGAAACATCACCCCACTGTGTTCTCTTCTTCCTTGCATACTGATACATCTCCAATGTATCTATAATTTTTTATTATTCCATGCTATTATCTTATCTATTTTGGATCTTTTATATGCATTAATATGTTATTTTATATTATTTTTGTGACTAACCTATTAACCTAGATCCTAGTGACAGTTTCTGTTTTTTCCCTTGTTTTTGAGTTCTACAGAAAAGGAATATCAAACGGAGTCCAAACAGAATAAAAATTTCATGATGATTTTTCTTGGATCAGAAGACACCCACAAGACTTGGGGAGGGGGTCAGAAGACCCACGAGGAGTCCACAAGCCCTCAGGGCGCCCTAGGGGGGCGCCCCCTGGTTTGTGGACCTCTCGAGAGTCCCCCAACCCTAATCTTTGCACTATAAATTCCCAAATATTCCCCCAACATCAGAAGAATCCATGAAAATACTTTTCCACCGCCGCAAGCCTCTATTCCCATGAGATCCCATCTTGGGGCCTTTTCCGGCATCCTCCGGAGGGGGATTCAATCACGGAGGGCCTTTACATCAACCTTGCTGCCCTTCCGATGAAGCGTGAGTAGTTTACCATAGACCTACGGGTCCATAACTAGTAGCTAGATGGCTTCTTCTCTCTCTATGATCTTCAATACAATGTTCTTGTCAATATTCTTGGAGTTCTATCCGATGTAATATTCTTTTGCGGCGTGTTTGTCGAGATCCGATGAATTGTGGATTTATGATCAGTTTATCTATGAATATTTGAGTCTTCTCTGAACTCCTTTATGCATGATTAAGATATCTTTGTATTTCTCTTCGAACTATCGGTTTGGTTTGGCCAACTAGATTGGTTTTTCTTGCAATGGGACAGGTGCTTAGTTTTGGGTTCAATCTTGCGGTGTCCTCACCTAGTGACAGAAGGGGTAGCGAGGCACGTCTTGTATTGTTGTCATCAAGGATAAAAAGATGGGGTTTATATCATATTGCTTGAGTTTATCCCTCTACATCATGTCATCTTACTTAAAGCGTTACTCTGTTCTTATGAACTTAATACTCTAGATGCATGCTGGATAGTGGTCGATGTGTGGAGTAATAGTAGTAGATGCAGAATCGTTTTGGTCTACTTGTCACGGACGTGATGCCTATATTCATGATCATTGCCTTAGATATCGTCATAACTATGCATTTTTCTATCAATTGCTCGATAGTAATTTGTTTACCCACCGTATGTTTTCTTTCAAGAGAGAAGCCTCTAGTGAAACCTACGGCCCTCGGGTCTATTTTCCATCATATATTTTTAGATCCATAAACCAAAAAACCCAAAAATACCTTGCCACAATTTACTTATATTTAGTTTAGTTTGATCTTTTATTTATCTTTTATACTTATCTCTATTAGATCTCACTCTTGTTCATGACCGTGAAGGGATTGACAACCCTTTTTCGCGTTGTGTGGTTGTGTTTGTTAGTTTGTGCGGGTGCATATATTGGGGACTTGCTTGTGCCTCCTACTTGATTGATACCTTTGTCCTTAACTGAAGTAAATACTTATCTCTACTTTGTTGCATCACCCTTTCCTCTTCAAGGGAAAAATCAACGCAAGCTCAAGAAGTAGCAGGAAGAATTTCTGGCACCTTTGTCAGGGAGGTTCTACATCAATCATACCAAGTACCCATCATAAACTCGCATCTCTTGCACTTACATTATTTTCCATTTTCCTCTCGTTTCCCTCTCCCCCACATCTAAAACGTTTTTAGAAAAATATAAAGACATTTGTCTTTTTATTCGCCCTTCTTTTCTTCGTCTTTTCGTTCGCTTTTTGTTTGCTTGTGTGCTAGATTGCTTGGTTTGTCAGGATGTCTCAAGAAAATACCAAGTTGTGTTATTATTCCAACACTAATAATGATGATTTTATTAGTACTCCGATTGCTCCCGCCACTAGTGCAGAATCTTATGAAATTAATGCCGCTTTGTTGAATCTTGTTATGAAAGAACAATTTTCTGGTAGGCCTAATGAAGATGTCGCATCCCATCTAAATACTTTCATTGAGTTGTGTGATATGCAAAATGAGAAAGATGTGGATAATGATATTGTTAAATTGAAGATATTTCCCTTCTCACTACGAGATCGTTCTAAAACTTGGTTTCATCTTTGCTTAAATATTGTATTGATTCATGAAATAAGTGTAAAGATGCTTTTATTTCCAAGTATTTTCCTGCCGCTAAGATCATCTCCCTTAGGAACGGTATAATGAATTTTAAGCAACTTGATCATGAACATGTTGCAAAATCTTGGGAGAGGATGAAATTGATGATAAGAAATTGCCCTACTCATGGTTTAAGTTTATGGATGATCATACAAGATTTTTATGCCGGATTGAATTTTGCATTTATAAATCTTTTAGATTCCGTCACGGGAGGTACTTTTTAGGAGAAGCTACTAAACTCCTAGATAATATTATGGCTAATTACTCTCAATGGCATACCAAAAGCTCTTCTACTAGTAAAAAAGTGCATGTGATTGAAGAAATTAATACTTTGAGTGGAACAATGGATGAACTTATGAAATTGATTACTAGTAAGAGTGATCCTATTGATCCTAATGTATGCCTTTGTCCACTTTGATTGAGAATAAAAATGAATCTATGGATGTGAATTTTGTTGGTAGGAACAATTTTGGTAATAACGCATATAGAGGTAATTTCAACCCGACCGTTTCCAAGTAATTCCTTTAATAATTATGGTAATTCCTACAACAGTTCTTATGGAAATTATAATAAATACCTACTGATCTTGAGAATAATATTAAATATTTCATTAATTCTCAAAAGAATTTAATTGCTATGGTAGAAGAAAAATGCTTAAGATTAATGATTTGCTAGGAACGTTGGTAGAATTTCTCTTGAGATTGATATTAATGAGTCTCCAAAAGCTATTAAAATTTGTATGATGAGTGTAAAGAAAGAACCGCTATGATGCGTGCTAAGCGAGATTGGTTTGTAAAAGTGTGTTCTTCTATTTCTTGTGAAAATAATGATGAAGATCTTAAAGTGACTGGTGTGACTCCTATTGAATCTTTGTTTAATAATATAAATCTTGATAAAGATGGGACTGGAGATGAGTCAACTTTAGCTAGAAGGCATCCCAACAATTTGGATTTTAAAGTTCATAATGAAAAAATTGATAAAAGTGGAATTGGAGAGGTCAAAACATTAAGTAGCGATGCACCACTATTTTGGATTTCAAGGACTTTAGTTACGATAATTGTTCTTTGATAGATTGTATTTCCTTGTTGCAATCCATGCTTAATTCACCACATGCTTATAATCAAAATTAAGCTTTTACTATTCATAACGTTGATGCTATGATGAAATCTTTTGAAGAAAAACTTGAGTTGGAAGTTTCTATCCCTAGAAAGCTTTATGATGAGTGGGAACCTACAATTATGATTAAAGTTAAGGATTATGAGTTCAATGCTTTGTGTGATTTGGGTGCTAGTGTTTCCATGATTCCAAAAACTTTATATGATGTGCTAGGTTTCCATAAACTTGATGATTGTTCTTTGAATTTGCATCTATGGGAAGTATTAATGATGTTCTTATTGTTGCAAATAGGAATTATGTGCTCGTAGATTTTATTGTGCTTGATATAGATTGCAATCCTACATGTCCTATTATTCTTGGTAGACCTTTTCTTAGAACAATTGGTGCAATTATTGATATGAAAGAAGGAAACATTAGATTTCAATTTCCATTAAGGAAGGGCATGGAACACTTCCCAAGAAAGAAAATTAAGTTGCCATATGAATCTATTAGGAGAGCTACTTATGGATTGCATACCAAATATGACAATACCTAGATCTTTGTTTTATGCCTACCTAGGGGCGTTAAACAATAGCGCTTGTTGGGAGGTAACCAAATTTTTATTTTTATTTTTGTGTTTTTGTTTTTGCTACTGTTCTTCAATAAATGCACATTATTACCTCTGTAGTAATTGTGTCATAATGTTTTAATTAGTGTTTGAGCCAAGTAAGACCTTCGGGGTGGTCTATGGTGATAGTTGATTTGATCTTGTTGAAAAACAGAAATTTTTGCATACAGTAGCATAATTGTTTAAAATCATAGAAGACTGATAAAATTCTTAATTTTTTTACAAAAAATTGATATACAAATTTCCTAGGTTCTCCTAATTTTCATTCTTTTGGAGTTACAGAAGTATACAAAGTTTCCAGATTACTACAGACTGTTCTATTTTTGACAGATTCTGTTTTCTTTGTGTTGTTTGCTTATTTTGATGAATCTATGGGTAGTAACGGGGGGTATGAACCACGGACAAGTTGGAATAAAGTAGATATTACACCAATATAAATTTAGAATGAGTTCACAACAGTATCTAAAGTGGTGATTTATTTTATTATACTAACAGAGCTAACGAGTTTTCTGTTGAGTTTTGGGTTGTGAAGTTTTCAAGTTTTCGGTAAAGATTTGATGGACAACGGAATAAGGAGTGGCAAGAGCCTAAGCTTGGGGATGCCCAAGGCACCCCAGGCTTATATTCAAGGACAACCAAGCATCTAAGTTTGGGGATGCCTCGAATGGCATCCCCTCTTTCGTCTTCGATCCATCGGTAAATTTACTTTAGGCTATATTTTTGTTCACCACTTGATATGTGTTTTGCTTGGAGCGTCTTGTATGATATGAGTCTTTGCTTTCTAGTTTGGCACAATCATCCTTGCTTTACACACCTTTTGAGAGGGGCACGCTTTAATCGTGAATTTATTAGAATACCCTATGTGCTTCACTTATATCTTTTGAGCTAGGCGGTTTGCTCTAGTGCTTCACTTATATCTTTTTAGAGCACGGCGGTGGCTTTATTTTATAGAAATTGATGAACTCTCATCCTTCACTTATATCATTTTGAGAGTCTTTTAACAACATGGTAATTTTCTTAGGTTATGAATTTAGTCCTAATATTGATGGGCATCCAAGAGGGATATAGTAAAAACTTTCATATAAAGAGCATTGAATACTATTAGAAGTTTGATTCCTTGCATATTGTTTTGAGAAATAAAGATGGTGATATTAGAGTCGTGCTAGTGAGTAATTGTGGATTGGTAGAAATACTTGTGTTAAAGTATGTGATTCCCTTAGCATGCACGTATGGTGAACCGTTATGTGATGAAGTCGAAGCATGATTTATTTTTTGATTGTCTTCCTTATGAGTGGTGGTCGGGGACGAGCAATGGTATTTTCTACCAATATATCCCCCTAGGAGCATGCGTGTAGTACTTTGTTTTGATGGCTAATATTTTTTTGCAATAAGTATGTGAGTTCTTTATGACTAATGTTGAGTCCATGGATTATACACACTCTCATCCTTCCACCGTTGCTAGCCTCTCTAGTACCGTGCAACTTTCGCCGGTGCATTAAACCAACCATATACCTTCCTCAAAATAGCCACCATACCTACGTATTATGGCATTTCCATAGCCATTCTGAGATATATTGCCGTGCAACTTCCACCGTTCCATTTTATTATGACACACACCATCATTTTCATATTGTTCTCATATGCATGAGGCATTCATATAGAGTCATATTTTGTTCTAGTATTGAGTTGTAGTTCTTGAGCTGTAAGTAAATAAAAGTGTGATGATCATTATTAGAGAATTGTCCCATGTGAGGAAAGGATGATGGAACCTATGGTTCCCTCACAATTTGGGATGAGTCTCCGGACTTTATAAAAATAAAAGAGGCCAAAGAAGACCAAACAAAAAAATGAGAGAAATGAGAGAAGGGACAATGTTACTATCCTTTTTCCACACTTGTGCTTCAAAGTAGCACCATGTTCTTCATGATAGAGAGTCTCCTATTTTGTCACTTCCGTATACTAGTGGGAATTTTTCATTATAGAACTTGGCTTGTATATTCCAATGATGGGCTTCCTCAAATTGACCTAGGTCTTGATGAGCAAGCAAGTTGGATGCACACCCACTTAGTCTCTTTTTGAGCTTTCATACACTTATAGCTCTAGTGCATCTGTTGCATGGCAATCCCTACTCACTTCCATCGATATCAATTGATGGACATCTCCATAACCCATTAATTTACCTAGTTGATGTGAGACTTTCTCCTTCTTTTGTCGTCTCCACAACCACCATATTCTATTCCACCTATAGTGTTATATCCATGGCTCATGCTCATGTATTGCACGAAAGTTGAAAAAGTTTGAGAATACTAAAGTATGAAACAATTGCTTGGCTTATCATCGGGGGTGTGCATGATGAAATACTTTGTGCGATGAAGATGGAGCATAGCTAGACTATATGATCTTGTAGGGATAACTTTCTTTTGCCATGTTTGTTATGTGGCTGCTAGAAGGAGGGCTCGAGAGGGCCGGCCGGAGGCCTTTTGCCCACGGCCAGGCAAGAGGGAAGGGATTTCCTTTCTTAATTCTTGCTTCCTTAGATTGATACATCTCCTCTCTTTATATAGAGAGGTTTACTTGACTTCCAAGCAAGGCTTACTTGACCCCTAAGCAAGCGACCCTTATCTCTAATTAACCCTAAGACTAACAGGCCCATTAGGCCCATTACGTACTCTAACACTACACCCCACCTGGACATGCAGCTTGTCCGCGAGCTGTAGCCTGACCAACTTATAACCATGACTCGATGCAACACAAACCTAACACCTAAAAACAAGCCTTTTACATCTCGGCTTGTGTTATTACTCTCAAACTAAAATAGATTGGGATGCTTTATTTTGGACGTGCACGTGTACAACCACCTGGATCCCATGGACACCACCTGGACAAAAGGAGTGCATGTGTATGGCTGTTGATCTGCACTGCACAGGGAAGAGTGGAGGGCTTGCGATGGAGAATGTCGAGGAGGAGTGCGCCCCCCAACCACCGATGTCGCGGAATTTGAGGTCGCTGCCCACGGGGAAAACAGCATGCCCGCCTCCCGTGGGGGAAATCGCATGCCCAAGATCCCCGACGCAGCGGACGAGATCGAGGTCCTTTGCGCAGCGAAGGGCAACTTGGAGGAGTGGCAGCTGCAGACCACGCATCTCCCGCACACGCCGACGCGCTAGGAGGCCACGCGCAGCAGCCTGCAGCCTCACCGCCGCCGACACATGGCGGCTAGCGATCCAAGACGGAAGCGGTGACTGCGGCGGCGGGGACTTGATCTGCTGGATGTGGACGCCCTGGGATGGCGGCGGCGCTGATGGGAACAAGGTCGTCGCAGTCCCGTCGTAGGGCATCCCATACTGGGCGGCGGAGCTGACCGGCGGTGGCTGCTGCGGTGTCGCGCCGAGCAGCGGCAGCAGCTGCTGCAGCAAAGCGCCGGGCACGGGAGGCCGCTAGGAGCGGCGGCTGCCACTGCAGCTAGGGCTGGGCGGTGGTGGCGATGGATGGCAGCTGCAGTGGCCCGGCGAAGGCTGCCTGGTGCAGCGGCTGCCACGGCAGCCACAATGGCGCGGGGGCGGCGATGGGCGGTGCAGCTGGGGGCGGCCCGTAGGACCCGGCCAAGAAGATGTGGATCTCCTGGACCGCCTGTATTAGGTCCCGCAGCACCCCAAACACTTCCTCCGGGGTGAGGACGGCGGGGCCGGGCGCGACGAAGGATCCCGGCGCGGGCAGGAGCGGGGCGACGGTCGTGGTGGTCGCCGGAGGCGACGAGGTGATCCGTAGCAGAAGAGACGGGCTTGGCGGCGGTGAAGACATGATCGAACCGAAGCTAACTGATACCAAATTTTTATGTGGCTGCTAGAAGGAGGGCTCGAGAGGGACGGCCGGAGGCCTTTTACCCACGGCCAGCCAAGAGGGAAGGGATTTCCTTCTTAATTCTTGCTTTCTTAGATTGATACATCTCCTCTCTTCATATAGAGAGGTTTACTTGACTTCCAAGCAAGGCTTACTTGACCCCTAAGCAAGCGACCCTTATCTCTAATTAACCCTAAGACTAACAGGCCCATTAGGCCCATTACGTACTCTAACAATGTTATTTTGAGAAGACATGATTGATTAATTAGTATGCTTGAAGTATCATTGTTTTTATGATAATATTAAACTTTTGTTTTCAATCTTATGGATTCGAACATTCATGCCACAATAAATAAGATTACATGGATAAATATGTTACTCTGTTCTTATGAACTTAATAATCTAGATGCATGCTGGATAACGATTGATGTGTGGAGTAATAGTAGTAGATGCAGAATCGTTTCGGTCTACTTGTCACGGACGTGATGCCTATATTCATGATCATTGCCTTAGATATCGTCATAACTATGCGCTTTTCTATCAATTGCTTGACAGTAATTTTTTTACCCACGTATGTTTTCTTTCAAGAGAGAAGCCTCTAGTGAAACTTATGGCCCCCGAGTCTATTTTTCATCGTATATTTTTAGATCTATAAACCAGAAAACCCAAAAATACCTTGCAGCAATTTATTTATATTTAGTTTAGTTTGTTATTTTATTTATCTTTTATACCCATCTCTATTAGATCTCACTCTTGTTCGTGACCGTGAAGGGATTGACAACCCCTTTGTCGCGTTGTGTGCAAGTGTTTGTTAGTTTGCACAGGTACATATATTGGGGACTTGCTTGTGCCTCCTACTGGATTGATACCTTGGTTCTTAACTGAGAGAAATACTTATCTCTACTTTTCTGCATCACCCTTTCCTCTTTAAGTGAAAAATCAATGCAAGCTCAAGAAGTAGCACATACCCACAAGAAGAGACGATCACAGTACACACACGTTGATCAAGTTTTAGCCGTTAGTTTAATTTGTCTATGTGTGGCATTATAAATTTTCAAGTCATCCATAACCGTAGACACGGCTTTCCAAAAGATTTAACTTGTAGGGGTGCTCCAGCTTTCCATTACAAATTCTCCAAGCATACCTCATTGCAACCGGTACATAGCCCTTAGAACCACCATGTAAACACGAATGTGATACGAAAGTTCGGAGGTAAAAAGTTCTTCTAGCTAACATCAAACTAATTCAGAAGACCTCTCAGTGGATTGACATCTGAACCAGAGCTGACGTACCTCTTGATCCAGCCCTAGCGGGATGGGCAAAGGTTATGGTAGGAAAACCAGGTTCCCCATGGTTGCTCCACAAGCTACTTAGTGTGTACCAACACTTTCGGGGTACTGGCCCAAGTTGTCTCGAAAATACCTCGGGTAATGTTACCTATGCATCCCTAAATCTGTAGCGATCTGTATCCAATTAGGACCACTGAAATACGTGTTGTGAGCCGTGACAGTAAGGGTCATGAGTATGAAATTTTCTAACAAGGCCATATTGAACTCAACTGTACTCTCCATATCCATGGGCACGACCCTTCCCCAACGAAGAACGCGCTAAGGATTATTAAATAAAAATGAAAACTAGACAATTTTGGTCACAACTTTATATTCATGAGCACCTCATCAGCCAGAACACTAGTTGAATAAAAATGTACCAGCCATTCCATAAAGTCCTCCTAAAGATCTACGATGATTTCATTGCAAGCGAGGTTAACTTTGTGGCCCGCACCAATCCTATTGTTGTCATGCCATTGGCATGCTTGTTTCGTTGCCTACATTCATGTTCATAAATTGAATATAAATCGTATAGTTGATTGCATGATGTTATAGTATAGTACAATGAGTACAACCATAAAATAAGCATTAAAATTTATGAATAGAAGAAAAAATCGGTCATGACTTTTGCCCCGCAGAGAAAACATTGAGTGCCACAAATGTGGCGCCATAATTTTGGCACTCATTTTTAAGCCATGCATAGTTTGAGTACTCCAAATAAAAATGAGCACTCTATATGGATAAGAGACCAATATATAACAAAAGGTTATTAATAACATATAAGAAACATCAATTAATATGTCAACATCCATAATATCAAATAAGTTTCAATAGCTATATTCTTTAAAAAAATCTATAGGCTTCCAAATATACATTTGAATCTATATAACACATGGTCCATATTGTTGTTCATCTATATACATGTGAATCTAATATACATGCTCATCTAGCATCTATAAACATCATTGCCTACATTCATGTTTATATAGTTCAAGGCATCATTTATACACCATGCTACAATCAGCACAACGATAAAATTAACATTAAAAAGTATGGATGGACAAAAAAATGGGCATGATTTCTTCTAGAAAAAGTGCTAGAAATGTTGCGAAATGGAATTTAATCAACGTTTCACCATAATTTCCGCACTCATTTTGAAGCCCTCCATAGTTTGAGCACTCCAAATAAAAATGAGCACTCTGAGACCAATATAGAATAAAAGGCTGACAAATAATTACATATAAGAAGCATCAATTATGGCGAAAAATGTGAATCTCACACCATGGGAATCTATATACATCTTCATCTAGTATCTGTAAACATGTGAATGTAGATACATATTCATCTAGAATCTAATATACATATATGTAAAACCGGTGGCCAACCCTAGGTTTTGATGTGTAAAAAAATTAGTGATGTAGGAGAAGAAGGCTATAGAGGGATGTGCTTCCTTACATGTAGATTGACGCCGATGTAGCATGAGGAAGGGTAAATGTGACGCCCCCGATTCAATCATACACTAATCATACACACAAATGTGTACGATCAAGATCAAGGACTCACGGGAAGATATCACAACACAACTCTAGACACAAATCAAAATAATACAATCTTTATATTACAAGCCAGGGGCCTCGAGGGCTCGAATACATAGCTCGATACACAAGAGTCAGCGGAAGCAACAATATCTGAGTACAGACATAAGTTAAACAAAGATGCCTTAAGAAGGCTAGCACAAAAGCAACACGATCGAAGAGGCAAGGCCTCCTGCATGGGACCTCCTAACTACTCCTGGTCGTCGGCGGCCTCCACGTAGTAGCATCCATCGGCGGTGGCATCTGGCTCCAAGGATCCACCATCTGGTTGCCTCAACCGGAAAGAAGAAAGAAGGGGGAAAGGGGGTAGCAAAGCAACCGTGAGTACTCATCCAAAGTACTCGCAAGCATCAAATCTATACTAAGTATGCATTCGTATCAAATTGAAGGGTTGTATCTGTGGACTGAACTGCAGAATGCTAGAATAGAGGGGGAAAAGCCTAGCCTATCAAAGACTAGCATCTTCACGTAGCTCCGAGCATCTTGCAACATGTAGAAGAGTAAAGAATAGCAGTTTATAATTAACAAGCATGTTGTAACATTAATACCTAGAGATCCTTCCACGACTCCCTGCGAGAAAGCAATACCGGAGCCACATATCTCAAGTATCCATTTGTAGTTGTATAAGATCAAGATATAAGTCTGAACGTCCGTTACCGTGGACGCGGCTATTAATAGATAATCTTCCCTGCAGGGGTGCACCACGTTTTCCAACACGCTTGATTACTCTGGTCGGACACACTTTTCTGGGTCAATGCCCGGCCTCAGAAAATCAACACGTCGTAGCCCTAACTAGGCTCAGTAGAGAGGTCCCCGCCGGTCTACATCATAAGCACTCCGGGGTCTTGGGCCCATCGCCTGCAGCACTCCGGGTCGTTGTGTGCAGGGTGGATACCAGCACCACTTCAGATGGCCAACACGATCCGACCGTGCCATAATGCTGAACTGGACGTCTGACAAAGCTTCGGCTGATACTGCGACGTCGAGGCCCATATCTATTCTCACGTGGTGGTTGGTGCGTAAAGGCCAAAGGCCAACTCAGAACAAATACCCAAACCATAGTGTATTATTAGCTTGCGGAGACGAGCAGAGACTCACGACCAAAAGTGACCCCGTCGCCCCGTCTTGTGGACTTACGACAAGGGCCTAGAATGTCCGGCCGTGCCATGTCATTATCTTGCGGGTGCTCTCCGGGCCCGCCCGACTTTCACCAAGGTCTCAAGTAAAGTTAAAGTAACCGTGTGTCCAAACATCAAGGGGAAAATCCGAGGAATCACCCCCGATGGATTCCACTCAATGTAATCATCAAGGTGAACGTAAGAGGAACCACCCTCGAGGTTCACACTTGAGGTGTTGAACGACAGAGCCGTATCGGTAATGGTGAAAGAGGAAATCACCCTCGATGACCACGATCGAATAGCTACACTACAGAATTATCATCAGGAGTGCGTTATGAGGGATCACCCTCTGCACTCGATAGTAGCTCTGCAGAGTCAAGCAACTAAAGGGGCGTGATGTGATGTGAGATGTTAGGCTCTGGTCATCGATCACGTAGATCGAGGCGTCGATGATGAAGCAGGGGCAACAAGGACAAGTGGGGGTCACTGATGGATCACTAACCAACATATACTAAGTAGTTTAGGATAAGCAGGTAGGTAACAAAGGCAAGTACAAAAGCAGGCTATGCATCAGAATAGGAGCAAACAATAACAGCAGCAAAATCTAATGCAAGCATGAGAGTATAGAATGGGCGATATCGAGATGATCAAAGGGGGGGCTTGCCTGGTTGCTCAGACAAGGAGGGTCGTCGGTGACGTAGTCGATCACAGCGGCAGCAGCGGCAGTCTCGGGGTCTATCGGAGAGAAGAGGGGGAGAAACAATAAATACATAGCAAGGAAGAGCATAACAGGACAACAGGCAGAGCTAGACGTGTTCTAACGCGGTACTACACGATACCGACGAAGGGGGATAACATCCGGGAATGTTTTCCCGGTTCTGGACGTCTGTCAGACAGATGAACCGGAGGGGAAAGTTTGCAGGCTCGCTATGCTAGAGACGTGTGGCAGACGAACAGACCGTGTATCCGGATTCGTCTCGAAATTCTGCGCAACTTTCATGTACAAAGTTTTTCGATCTGAGTTACTGTTTATTTTATATTAATTCTTTAAAGATTTAAACCCTTTTTAACATTATTATTAATTCGAATAAAAAAAGAATATACATTGTCACCTAACTCTCCACTAGCCTGAGTGTATGACCAATGGGGTCCAGGAGTAGTCCAGTCAGCAGAGTTGACCTGGTCAACATTTGACTGGTCAAAAGGTCAATAGTGTTTGGGTCCCACTTGTCATTGTCTCTGGCTTTAATATATCAATCTTATTTTAAAACTAACAGTGGGTCCACCTATCAGTGATACATTAGACTAATCCTAATACAGTAATTAACATCTAACCTATCTCTAACTAATCTAACAGGGCCAAACCTTAATACAGAGAGCCAGCCGGCCTCTGGCTCTATACACGGGCGCGCTAGGTTCAGGGCATCAGCGGCCAGCGACGGGGAGCACCGGTGGAGCGGGGGCGTACCCAGGCAGCAGGGCACCGGCAACCACGACGGCCAGGAGGCACGAGCGCGGTTGGGAGGCGGTAGGGTGCACGAGGCGTCCTCACGCGGGCGGGAGTGGCCGAGGTGCTCTGGCGGCGCGCGTAGGAAGCGTCGGCGGCCACCGCATCGGTCGAGGGGGAGTGCAGTGCAGCGGTCCGGCGCAGGTAGCAGTGGCGCAACAGCGACGGGACCTAGCAGCGGGAGCAGCGGCAGCCAGTGGTGGGAGAAGCAGCCGCAACAAGCAGCGGAGAAGGAGCGGCGGCAGCGATAGTACCAGCAACGCAGCAGTGGCTACAGGTGCGGAAGGCGAGCAGCACCAACATGGCAACAGCAGAAGGAGCACGGCCTCGAGCAGCAGGGGCACGTCAACGTGCATGCACGGGCGAGTTCAAGCCATGGTGAGCGGCGGCGAGCGTGGGACGGTGTCTACGGCGATGGATTCGAAGGGGAAACAGGGGGAATCGAACGAGGTGCTTACAGAGAGCCTGTAGAGGTGCTAAGTGGGCTCGGGGAGGGCTCGACGACGTCGGAATCGAAGACAAATGCCGGCGGTGGTCAGAAGTAGACGGAGCTCTATCCCGACGATGTAGGCGGTCCCGGCTTAAGCTCATGGTCGAGGAGGACGTAGCAGTCATCGACGAAGCTTCCGGACACCTCGGCGGGGCGCGGGGACAACGGTGGCCGCGGGATCGATGGCGACGAGCACGGGTGGTCTCGAGTGGTGGCAGGCAGAGAAAAAAAATACACGGGGAGAGAGGGAACGACGCGGCTAGGGTTCGGCAAGGGAGGGAAGAGGGCGTGGGCATCCTCTTAAGCATAGGGAGGGAGCGGGGATGGCGGCCACGGGATCAGGGGCGCCATGGGATGGCTGCCACGACCTCCCTGCTCCTGTAGCGTGAGGTGGGGGATGAGTGGGGGTGTGGGTTGGGCTGGCTAATTAGCTAGATGGGCCATAGTGCCAATAGAATATGTCCTCTTCTTCCTCTTTCTCTTTTCTCTTTTCTTTACATTTCTACCATTGTTTCCTATTTAGCTGCTATAGCAAATGAATTTAATTAAGCTTGAAATTTGGTACAAAATTCAAGCACAATATTTTGAAGTGGCACATAAAGTTTAGAGCCATTTGGAAACTCATAAATATTTGTTTAATTTTAAAAGGGTACGTTTGTTGCAGTTGGACCACCTTATATTTTACTAGAGACCAAACGAAGAGCCAAATGATGTTGGATTCAACATGACTGGTGATCCGGTGAAAATATACTAAAATTCGAACATTTTAGTTTTCATGTTTGACAAAATTTTGATTTTGACTTTAAACTTGGTGGTGAATTTGAATTATGATTTGGATCAAGCGAAGATTAGCAACAGTAGGAGTGATGACCTGGCATCATTAGCAGAGGTTACTGTAGCTTAATTACCCGGGTGTCACAATTCTCCTCCACTACAAGAAATCTCGTCCCGAGATTTAAGGGGTGGAGTAAGGGGAAAGACTCGGGAAGGATGGAGCTCAACACAAGATAGGTACATGGGGACTATCTCAGTGAATGTGGCATAGAAGCATCTCTCGAGTTGAAATTATAGAAAGTCATTGAGAGTAAGGTAAGAAGGTGCCATAAGAAGCTTCAAGCGGGCAGGCAACTGTTCATTGCCTGAAACAGAGGGTGAAAGGGGCTTAGAGCAATGGGAATAAATATTGCGCCTGATACCAGAATAAATCACTACGAAGGTGGCTCGCTAATTACATATGAAGCCAAGCGCGAGGGATAACTTAGAAAACAGGGATGTATAGGAGAGTCAGGTTTCGATCCTGTGGAATTGTGGGTTATGGGCCCACCATGTGGGTTAAAGGTAGAAAGGGCGCTAATAGCAAGGCATGTTAGAGCATAGACTGTCAGTTATGTTGGCAACAACATTGGTACCAAGGGCGAGGGATGAAGAGAACCATTTTCCTGCTCGCAAGGCAAGGCGGACCAATAGGCAAAGTTCTCGTCCATCAGTGGCTACCGGAATGTCACCAACAATAGTAACAAGCTCTTACTGACAGAGTTTGTACACCGAGGTGTTACAAAGCAGGGAATTATCACTGCTCAGGTATGTTAGGTTCCAAGAAAGGTTAAACAAAACAAGGGAAAGGGAAGTGTAGATTCGAATCAGTTAACGGTGTCCTCGAGTGTCTAACAACTCAGAACTCGTGGAAAATTTGAATCGGCGAGAAATAATAGTTGTGGAAGAACTCATCAGAAGTTACGTAGTTCCGTGTTATTCTCGAGATACCAGTGGGTAATACTCGAAGGTAGATCAAAGTAGAGGTTGGACTGGTGAAATGATCTGCAGAAGACAAGTACTTTAACTCGTCCGAGAAAAGCAATCGAAGGATAACAGTCATGGTCGGAACCATGGTTGCAAGGGACCAAACATAGATACAAGATGAACTTATCACAACGGGATTATTAATATTGCAAGAAGCTTCCTGAAGGAAATATGCCCTAGAGGCAATAATAAAGTTATTATTTATTTCCTTATATCATGATAAATGTTTATTATTCATGCTAGAATTGTATTAACCGGAAACATAATACATGTGTGAATACATAGACAAACAGAGTGTCACTAGTATGCCTCTACTTGACTAGCTCGTTAATCAAAGATGGTTATGTTTCCTAACCATAGACAAAAGAGTTGTTATTTGAGTAACGAGGTCACATCATTAGTTGAATGATCTGATTGACATGACCCATTCCATTAGCTTAGCACCTGATCGTTTAGTATGTTGCTATTGCTTTCTTCATGACTTATACATGTTCCTATAACTATGAGATTATGCAACTCCCGTTTGCCGGAGGAACACCTTGGGTGCTACCAAACGTCACAACATAACTGGGTGATTATAAAGGAGCATTACAGGTGTCTCCAAAAGTAGATGTTGGGTTGGCGTATTTCGAGATTAGGATTTGTCACTCCGATTGTCGGAGAGGTATCTCTGGGCCCTCTCGGTAATGCACATCACATAAGCCTTGCAAGCACTGCAACTAATATGTTAGTTGTGAGATGATGTATTACGGAACGAGTAAAGAGACTTGCCAGTAACGAGATTGAACTAGGTATTGGATACCGACGATCGAATCTCGGGCAAGTAACATACCGATGACAAAGGGAACAACGTATGTTGTTATGCGGTCTGACCGATAAAGATCTTCGTAGAATATGTAGGAGCCAATATGGGCATCCAGGTCCCGCTATTGGTTATTGACCGGAGACGTGTCTCGGTCATGTCTACATTGTTCTCGAACCCGTAGGGTCCGCACGCTTAAGGTTACGATGACAGTTATATTATGAGTTTACATGTTTTGATGTACCGAAGGAGTTCGGAGTCCCGGATGAGATTGGGGACATGACGAGGAGTCTCGAAATGGTCGAGACGTAAAGATTCATATATTGGATGATATGGTTAGGCCAAGGGGTCAAGCCCATGAGGCTTTAGATCGGTGCAAAAGGAGTTTTGCGGAGTCCAGGGGGCCAAACGCCGGAGACCCTGGCGTCTGGCCCTGGGCCAGACGCCGAGGCCCATGGCGTCTGGGCCAGACGCCAAGGATTGTGGCGTTTGGTCCTGGAGTCCGAGTGGGACTCTTGCCTTTCGGGAAAAACCGACTTTGAGGAGGCTTTTGCTCCAAGTTTCGACCCCGGGGCTCAACATATAAATAGAGGGGCAGGGCTAGCACCAAAGACACAACAATTGATCCCTTGGATCTCTTAGCCGTGTGCGGTGCCCCCCTCCACCATAGTCCACCTCGATAATATCGTAGCGGTGCTTAGGCGAAGCCCTGCGACGGTAGAACATCAAGATCGTCACCACGCCGTCGTGCTGACGGAACTCTCCCTCGACACTCGGCTGGATCGGAGTTCGAGGGACGTCATCGAGCTGAACGTGTGCTAGAACTCGGAGGTGCCGTAGTTTCGGTGCTTGATCGGTCGGGCCGTGAAGACGTACGACTACATCAACCGCGTTGTGCTAACGCTTCCGCTTACGGTCTACAAGGGTATGTAGACAACACTCTCCCCTCTCGTTGCTATACATCACCATGATCTTGCGTGTGCGTAGGAAATTTTTTGAAATTACTACGAAACCCAACAGTGGCATCCGAGCCTAGGTTACTTATGTTGATGTTATATGCACGAGTAGAACACAAGTGAGTTGTGGACGATACAAGTCATACTGCCTACCAGCATGTCATACTTTGGTTCGGCGGTATTGTTGGACGAGACGACCCGGACCAACCTTACGCGTACGCTTACGCGAGACCGGTTCCCTCGACGTGCTTTGCACATAGATGGCTTGCGGGCGACTGTCTCTCCAACTTTAGTTGAACCGAGTATGGCTACGCCCGGTCCTTGAGAAGGTTAAAACGGAGTCTATTTGACAAACTATCGTTGTGGTTTTGATGCGTAGGTGAGATTGGTTCTTACTTAAGCCCGTAGCAGCCACGTAAAACATGCAACAACAAAGTAGAGGACGTCTAACTTGTTTTTGCAGGGCATGTTGTGATGTGATATGGTCAAGGCATGATGCTGAATTTTATTGTATGAGATGATCATGTTTTGTAACCGAGTTATCGGCAACTGGCAGGAGCCATATGGTTGTCGCTTTATTGTATGCAATGCAATCGCGATGTAATGCTTTACTTTATTACTAAACGGTAGTGATAGTCGTGGAAGCATAAGATTGGCGAGACGACAACGATGCTACGATGGAGATCAAGGTGTCGCGCCGGTGACGATGGTGATCATGACGGTGCTTTGGAGATGGAGATCACAAGCACAAGATGATGATGGCCATATCATATCACTTATATTGATTGCATGTGATGTTTATCTTTTTATGCATCTTATCTTGCTTTGATTGACGGTAGCATTATAAGATGATCTCTCACTAAATTATCAAGAAGTGTTCTCCCTGAGTATGCACCGTTGCCAAAGTTCGTCGTGCCCAGACACCACGTGATGATCGGGTGTGATAAGCTCTACGTCCATCTACAACGGGTGCAAGCCAGTTTTGCACACGCAGAATACTCAGGTTAAACTTGACGAGCCTAGCATATACAGATATGGCCTCGGAACACGGAGACCGAAAGGTCGAGCGTGAATCATATAGTAGATATGATCAACATAACGATGTTCACCATTGAAAACTACTCCATCTCACGTGATGATCGGTCATGGTTTAGTTGATTTGGATCACGTAATCACTTAGAGGATTAGAGGGATGTCTATCTAAGTGGGAGTTCTTAAATAATATGATTAATTGAACTTTAATTTATCATGAACTTAGTCCTGGTAGTATTTTGCAAATTATGTTGTAGATCAATAGCTCGCGTTGTTGCTTCCCTGTGTTTATTTTGATATGTTCCTAGAGAAAATCATGTTGAAAAATGTTAGTAGCAATGATGCGGATTGGATCCGTGATCTGAGGTTTATCCTCATTACTGCACAGAAGAATTATGTCCTTGATGCACCGCTAGGTGACGGACCTATTGCAGGAGCAGATGCAGACGTTATGAACGTTTGGCTAGCTCAATATGATGACTACTTGATAGTTTAGTGCACCATGCTTAATGGCTTAGAATCGGGACTTCAACGACGTTTTGAACGTCATGGAGCATATGAGATGTTCCAGGAGTTGAAGTTAATATTTCAAGCAAATACCCGAGTTGAGAGATATGTAGTCTCCAACAAGTTCTATAGCTAAAAGATGGAGGAGAATCGCTCAACTAGTGAGCATGTGCCCAGATTGTCTGAGTACAACAATCGCTTGAATCAAGTGGGAGTTAATCTTCCAGATAAGATAGTGATTGACAGAATTCTCTAGTCACCATCACCAAGTTAGTAGAACTTCGTGATGAACTATGATATGCAAGGGATAACGGAAACAATTCCCAAGCTCTTCGTAATGCGGAAATTGACGAAGGTAGAAATCGAGAAAAACATCAAGTGTTGATGGTAGACAAGACCACTAGTTTCAAGAAAAGGGCAGAGGGAAGAAGGGGAACTTCAAATAGAATGGCAAGCAAGTTGCTGCTCAAGTGAAGAAGCCCAAGTCTGGTCCTAAGCCTGAGACTAAGTGTTTCTACTGCAAAGGGACTGGTCACTGGAAGCGGAACTACCCCAAGTGATTGGCAGATAAGAAGGATGGCAAAGTGAACATAAGTATATTTTATATACATGTTATTGATGTGTACTTTACTAGTGTTTATGGCAACCCCTCAGTATTTGATACTAGTTCAGTTGCTAAGATTAGTAACTCGAAACGGGAGTTGCAGAATAAACAGAGACTAGTTAAGGGTGAAGTGACGATGTGTGTTGGAAGTGGTTCCAAGATTGATATGATCATCATCGCACACTCCCTATACTTTCGGGATTAGTGTTGAACCTGAATAAGTGTTATTTGGTGTTTGCGTTGAGCATGAATATGATTTGATCATGTTTATTGTAATACGGTTATTCATTTAAGTAAGAGAATAAATTGTTGTTCTGTTTACATGAATAAAACCTTATATGGTTACACACCCAATGAAAATAGTTCGTTGGATCTCGATCGTAGTGATACACATAATCATAATATTGAAACCAAAAGATGCAAAGTTAATAATGATAGTGCAACTTATTTGTAGCACTGCCGTTTAGGTCATATTGGTGTAAAGCGCATGAAGAAACTCCATGCTGATGGGATTTTGGAATCACTTGATTATGAATCACTTGATGCTTGCGAACCATGCCTTTTGGGCAAGATGACTAAAACGCCGTTCTCCGGAACAATGAAGCAAGCAACAGATTTGTTGGAGATCATACATACTGATGTATGTGGTCCGGTGAATATTAAAGCTTGCAGCAGGTATCATTATTTTCTGACCTTCACAGATGATTTGAGCAGATATGGGGATATCTACTTGATGAAACATAAGTTTGAAACATTTGAACAGTTCAAAGAATTTCAGAGTGAAGTGGAAAATCATCGTGACAAGAAAATAAAGTTTCTACGATCTGATCGCGGAGACAAATATTTGAGTTACGAGTTTGGTCTTCAATTAAAACAATGTGGAATAGTTTCACAAACTCATGCCACATGGAACACCACAGCATAATGGTGTGTCCGAACGTCATAACCGTACTTTATTAGATATATAGTGCAATCTATGATGTCTCTTACGGATCTACCACTATCGTTTTGGGGTTATGCATTAAAGACAGCTACATTCACATTAAATAGGGCACCATCTAAATCCGTTGAGGCGACACCATATGAACTATGGTTTGGCAAGAAACCTAAGCTGTCGTTTCTTAAAGTTTGGGGTTGCAATGCTTATATGAAAAAATTTCATCCTGATAAGCTCAAACTCAAATCGGAGAAGTGCGTCTTCATAGGATATCCAGAGGAAACTATTGGATACACCTTCTACCACAGATCCGAAGGCAAGACTTTTTTTGCTAAATTCGGAAACTTTCTGGAGAAGGGGTTTCTCTTGAAAGAAGTGAGTGGGAGGAAAGTAGAACTTGACGAGGTAACTGTACCTGCTCCCTTATTGGAAAGTAGTACATCACAGAAAACTGTTTTTGTGACACCTACACCAGTTAGTGAGGAAGCTAATGATGATGATCATGAAACTTCAGAACAAGATACTACTGAACCTCGTAGATCAACCAGAGTAAGATCCGCGCCAGAGTGGTACGGTAATCCTGTTCTGAAAGTCATGCTACTAGATCATGATGAAACCTACGAACTATGAAGAAGCGATGATGAGCCCAGATTCCGCAAAGTGGCTTGAAGCCATGAAATCTGAGATGGGATCCATGTATGAGAACAAAGTATGGACTTTGGTTGACTTGCCCGATGATCGGCAAGCAATTGAGAATAAATGGATCTTTAAGAAGAAGACTGACGCTGATGGTAATGTTACTGTCTACAAAGCTCGACTTGTCGCAAAAGGTTTTCGGCAAGTTCAAGGGATTGACTACGATGAGACCTTCTCACCCGTAGCGATGCTTAAGTCCGTCCGAATCATGTTAGCAATTGCCGCATTTTATGATTATGAAATTTGGCAGATGGATGTCAAAACTGCATTCCTGAATGGATTTCTGGAAGAAGAGTTGTATATGATGCAACCGGAAGGTTTTGTCGATCCAAAGGGAGCTAACAAAGTGTGCAAGCTCCAGCGATCCATTTATGGACTGGTGCAAGCCTCTCGGAGTTGGAATAAACGTTTTGATAGTGTGATCAAAGCATTTGGTTTTATACAGACTTTCGGAGAAGCCTGTATTTACAAGAAAGTGAGTGGGAGCTCTACAACATTTCTGATAAGTATATGTGAATGACATATTGTTGATCGGAAATAATGTAGAATTATTCTGTAAAGCATAAAAGGAGTGTTTGAAAGGAGTTTTTCAAAGAAAGACTTCGGTGAAGCTGCTTACATATTGAGTTTCAAGATCTATAGAGATAGATCAAGACGCTTGATAAGTTTTTTCAATGAGTACATACCTTGACAAGATTTTGAAGTAGTTCAAAATGGAACAGTCAAAGAAAGAGTTCTTGCCTGTGTTACAAGGTGTGAAGTTGAGTAAGACTCAAAGCCCGACCACGGCAAAAAATAGAAAGAGAATGAAAGTCATTTCCTATGCCTCAGTCATAGGTTCTATAAAGTATGCCATGCTGTGTACCAGATCTATTGTATACCCTGCACTGAGTTTGGCAAGGGAGTACAATAGTGATCTAGGAGTAGATCACTGGACAGCGGTCAAAATTGTCCTTAGTGGAATAAGGATATGTTTCTCTATTATGGAAGTGAAAAAAGGTTCGTCGTAAAGGGTTACGCCGATGCAAGTTTGACACTAATCTAGATGACTCTAAGTCTCGATCTAGATACATATTGAAAGTGGGAGCAATTAGCTAGAGTAGCTCCATGCAGAGCATTGTTGACATAGAAATTTGCAAAATACATGAGGATCTGAATGTGGCAGACCCGTTGACTAAGATTCTCTCACAAGCAAAACATGATCACACCTTAGTACTCCTTGGGTGTTAATCACATAGCGATGTGAACTAGATTACTGAATCTAGTAAACCCTTTGGGTGTTGGTCACATAGCGATGTGAACTATGGGTGTTAATCACATGGTGATGTGAACTATTGCTGTTAAATCACATGGCGATGTGAACTAGATTATTGACTCTAGTGCAAGTGGGAGACTGAAGGAAATATGCCCTAGAGGCAATAATAAAGTTATTATTTATTTCCTTATATCATGATAAATGTTTATTATTCATGCTAGAATTGTATTAACCGGAAACATAATACATGTGTGAATACATAGACAAACAGAGTGTCACTAGTATGCCTCTACTTGACTAGCTCGTTAATCAAAGATGGTTATGTTTCCTAACCATAGACAAAAGAGTTGTTATTTGAGTAACGAGGTCACATCATTAGTTGAATGATCTGATTGACATGACCCATTCCATTAGCTTAGCACCTGATCGTTTAGTATGTTGCTATTGCTTTCTTCATGACTTATACATGTTCCTATAACTATGAGATTATGCAACTCCCGTTTGCCGGAGGAACACCTTGGGTGCTACCAAACGTCACAACGTAACTGGGTGATTATAAAGGAGCATTACAGGTGTCTCCAAAAGTAGATGTTGGGTTGGCGTATTTCGAGATTAGGATTTGTCACTCCGATTGTCGGAGAGGTATCTCTGGGCCCTCTCGGTAATGCACATCACATAAGCCTTGCAAGCACTGCAACTAATATGTTAGTTGTGAGATGATGTATTACGGAACGAGTAAAGAGACTTGCCAGTAACGAGATTGAACTAGGTATTGGATACCGACGATCGAATCTCGGGCAAGTAACATACCGATGACAAAGGGAACAACGTATGTTGTTATGCGGTCTGACCGATAAAGATCTTCGTAGAATATGTAGGAGCCAATATGGGCATCCAGGTCCCGCTATTGGTTATTGACCGGAGACGTGTCTCGGTCATGTCTACATTGTTCTCGAACCCGTAGGGTCCGCACGCTTAAGGTTACGATGACAGTTATATTATGAGTTTACATGTTTTGATGTACCGAAGGAGTTCGGAGTCCCGGATGAGATTGGGGACATGACGAGGAGTCTCGAAATGGTCGAGACGTAAAGATTCATATATTGGATGATATGGTTAGGCCAAGGGGTCAAGCCCATGAGGCTTTAGATCGGTGCAAAAGGAGTTTTGCGGAGTCCAGGGGGCCAAACGCCGGAGACCCTGGCGTCTGGCCCTGGGCCAGACGCCGAGGCCCATGGCGTCTGGGCCAGACGCCAAGGATTGTGGCGTTTGGTCCTGGAGTCCGAGTGGGACTCTTGCCTTTCGGGAAAAACCGACTTTGAGGAGGCTTTTGCTCCAAGTTTCGACCCCGGGGCTCAACATATAAATAGAGGGGCAGGGCTAGCACCAAAGACACAACAATTGATCCCTTGGATCTCTTAGCCGTGTGCGGTGCCCCCCTCCACCATAGTCCACCTCGATAATATCGTAGCGGTGCTTAGGCGAAGCCCTGCGACGGTAGAACATCAAGATCGTCACCACGCCGTCGTGCTGACGGAACTCTCCCTCGACACTCGGCTGGATCGGAGTTCGAGGGAAGTCATCGAGCTGAACGTGTGCTAGAACTCGGAGGTGCCGTAGTTTCGGTGCTTGATCGGTCGGGCCGTGAAGACGTACGACTACATCAACCGCGTTGTGCTAACGCTTCCGCTTACGGTCTACAAGGGTATGTAGACAACACTCTCCCCTCTCGTTGCTATACATCACCATGATCTTGCGTGTGCGTAGGAAATTTTTTGAAATTACTACGAAACCCAACACTTCCATGATAAGTTCCACATCGTGTCCATGGGCATGAACACAAAGTTCAAGGTCGACTCCCACTTCTCCAATGCATAACCTTCCATTCACTTCTCACTTTCAATGAAGTTGTTGTGTTGATATTTTATCTGGCAAAACACCAGAAGAGTAAGACTCATGAAGACTCTCGGGTTCAGACGGATTAGGGGAGGCGTAGGTTCAACCCATAGGGGCATCTTAGGAACCTATACCACAACTTCAGGAGTAATCAACTCAAGCTCGATATCAGAGTTTGGTTGACAAGAGCGGGGGATACAATTTACCAAGGCATTATGTATCAGAGGAAAGGCTCACAAGGTTAGTGAAAATGAAGAATGTTGTCGGATAAAACCGAACAAAAGGTCTGGTGGTCCACAAGGGATCTAATGTGAGCATAGGTACTCACCCAGAAGAAGAAAGAATGCAAGGATATCAGATTATATAAACAACTGACTAACTCAAAGCTCGAAGGCAAAGGGAATTATGAGTTCCAAAACGGGGGATTAGAAGAAGAGGCTCTGATCAAAGACAAGTAAGTTGAACAGACATAGATCGACAATCAATCAAGGTTTGATTTGTCGAGCACCAGCTCATGTCAGGGGCGACGTCTGAGCCGAAGGGAAGAATTCTAACTTTGTTTGATGATTGCAAGCATTCACAAACATATTGAATCAAATGCTCAAAATTAAAGATGACAATGGATACTACTGAATATTGCAAGGCATATGGAAAGCATCCACAATGCAAGTAGACAAGGAGGAGCAAGAGCAATAGGTTACTAAGGATTTTCGGAAGATCGGATAATATTCCAAAGAATTTAACAACTGTGGACGAACGGATACTCGACAAGCGTGAGTAATTATCCACAGGGGTATTCATGTGGCAAAGAACTGCAAGGCAGTAGGCTCAACGGATTCTCAGGACAACATAGAGTAATTCGGGGCATCTTGTAATAACAAGAGCAACTGGGGATGAAGGTATGAACGACAACGTAGGTAGTTACTCATAAGGATTTATCGGTGGTAGGGATCGCAATGGCAAAGCGTATAAGGGTCTCGGTAAAACATCGGAGAGTACCTTCAGAATCTTCTGGTGCACCAAGCAATCATCTGGAGTGAGGGCACTCCGGGAGAAAGTATTTACGACAACCTAGAGTTAGAGTTAATAAAACCATTTAACTCGAAATAGAAGAGAGATCAGAATCCCGGAGTATAGACGGGGAGTAAAAGATCCTAATACCACCCAATGGCAACGTGGGCCTGTAAGCCACAGAGCAATGTTAGCAAATCAGTTTTTCAAATACTAGACTCAACTTCGGCCAAGGAGTTGGAAAGGGGGATCCTACAGGCAGTCGGCTTTGATACCAACTTGTGACGCCCCCGATTCAATCGTACACTAATCATACACACAAATGTGTACGATCAAGATCAGGGACTCACGGGAAGATATCACAATACAACTCCAGACACAAATCAAAATAATACAAGCTTTATATTACAAGCCAGGGGCCTCGAGGGCTCGAATACATAGCTCGATACACAAGAGTCAGCGGAAGCAACAATATCTGAGTACAAACATAAGTTAAACAAAGATGCCTTAAGAAGGCCAGCACAAAAGCAACACGATCGAAGAGGCAAGGCCTCCTGCCTGGGACCTCCTAACTACTCCTGGTCGTCGGCGGCCTCCACGTAGTAGAATCCATCGGCGGTGACATCTGGCTCCAAGGATCCACATTCTGGTTGCCTCAACCGGAAAGAAGAAAGAAGGGGGAAAAGGGGTAGCAAAGTAACAACGAGTACTCATCCAAAGTACTCGCAAGCATCAGATCTATATTAAGTATGCATTCGTATCAAATGGAAGGGTTGTATTTGTGGACTGAACTACAAAATGCCATAATAGAGGGGGAAAGCCTAGCCTATCAAAGACTAGCATCTTCACGCAGCTCCGAGCATCTTGCAGCATGTAGAAGAGTAAAGAATAGCAGTTTATAATTAACAAGCATGTTGTAACATTAATGCCCAGAGATCCTTCCTCGACTCCCTGCGAGAAAGCAATCCCGGAGCCACATATCTCAAGTATCTATTTGTAGTTGTATAAGATCAAGATATAAGTCTGAACGTCCGTTACCGTGGACACGGCTATTAATAGACAATCTTCCATGCAGGGGTGCACCATATTTTCCAACACGCTTGATTACTCTGGCCGGACACACTTTTCTGGGTCAATGCCCGGCCTCGGAAAATCAACACGTCGTAGCCCTACCTAGGCTCAGCAGAGAGGTCCCCGCCGGTCTACATCCTAAGCACTCCGGGGTCTTGGGCCCATCGCCCGCAGCACTCCGGGTCGTTGTGTGCAGGGCGGATACCAGCACCGCCTCGGATGGCCAGCACGATCCGACCGTGCCACAATGCTGAACTGGACGTCTAAAAAAGCTTCGGCTGATACTGCGACATCGAGGCCCATATATATTCTCATGTGGTGGTTGGTGCGTAAAGGCCAAAAGCCAACTCAGAACAAATACCCAAACCATACTGTATTATTAGCTTGCGGAGACGAGCAGAGACTCACGATCGAAAGTGACCCCGTCGCCCCGTCTCGTGGACTTACGACAAGGGCCTAGAGTGCCCGACCGTGCCACATCATTATCTTGAGGGTGCTCTCCGGGCCCGCCCGACTTTCACCAAGGTCTCAAGTAAAGTCAAGGTAACCGTGTGTCCAAACATCAAGAGGAAAACCCGAGGAATCACCCCCGATGGATTCCACTCAATGTAATCATCAAGGTGAACGTAAGAGGGACCACCCTCGAGGTTCACACTTGAGGTGTTGAACGACAGAGCCACATCGATAATGGTGAAAGAGGAAATCACCCTCGATGACCACGATCGAATAGCTACACTACAGAATTATCATCAGGAGTGCGTTATGAAGGATCACCCTCGGCAGTCGATAGTAGCTCTGCAGAGTCGAGCAACTAAAGGGGCGTGATGTGATGTGAGGTGTCAGGCTCTGGTCATCGATCATGTAGATTGAGGCATCGATGATGAAGCAGGGGCAAAAAGGACAAGTGGGGGTCACTGATGGATCACTAACCAACCTATACTAAGCAGTTTAGGATAAGCAGGTAGGTAACAAAAGGAGGTACAAAAGCAGGCTATGCATCAGAATAGGAGCAAACAATAACAGTAGCAAAATCTAATGCAAGCATGAAAGTATAGAATGGGCGATATCGAGATGATCAAAGAGAGGGCTTGACTGGTTGCTTAGACAAGGAGGGTCGTCGGTGGCGTAGACGATCACAGCGGCAGCAGCGGCAGTGTCGGGGTCTATCAGAGAGGAGAGGGGGGAGAAACAGTAAATACATAACAAGCAAGAGCATAACAGGACAACAGGCAGAGCTAGACGTGTTCTAACGCGGTACTACATGATACCGGCGAAGGGGGACAACATCCGGGAATGTTTTCCCGGTTCCGGACGTCTGTCAGACATATGAACCAGAGGGGAAAGTTTGCAGGCTCGCTATGCTAGAGACGTGTGGCAGACGAACGGACCACTTATCAGGATTCGTATCGAAATTCTGAGCAACTTTCATGTACAAAGTTTTTCGATCCGAGTTACGGTTTATTTTATATTAATTCTTTAAAGCTTTAAACCCTTTTTAACATTATTATTAATTCGAATAAAAAAACAGAATATACATTGTCACCTAACTCTCCACTAGCCTGAGTGTATGACCAATGGGGTCCAGGAGTAGTCCAGTCAGCAGAGTTGACCTGGTCAACATTTGACTGGTCAAAAGGTCAATAGTGTTTGGGTCCCACTTGTCATTGTCTCTGGCTTTAATATATCAATCTTTTTTGAAAATAACAGTGGGTCCACCTGTCAGTGATACATTAGACTAATCCTAATACACTAATTAACATCTAACCCATCTCTAACTAATCTAACAGGGCCGGCCCTTAATACAGAGAGCCAGCCGGCCTGTGGCTCTGTACACGGGCGCGCTGGGTTCAGGGCGTCAGCGGCCAGCGACGGGGAGCACCGGTGGGAGTGGGGGAGTACCCAGGCAGCAGGGCGCCGGCAACCACGACGGCCAGGAGGCACGAGCGTGGTTGGGAGGCGGTAGGGCGCACGAGGGCGTCCTCGCGCGGGCGGGAGTGGCCGAGGTGCTCCGGCGGCGCGCTTAGGAAGCGCCGGCGGCCACCGCATCAGTCGAGGGGGGAGTGCAGCGCAGCGGTCCGGCGCAGGTAGCAGTGACGCAACAGTGACTGGACCTAGCGGCGGGAGCAGCGGCAGCCAGTGGTGGGAGAAGCAGCCGCAACAAGCAGCGGAGAAGGAGCAGCGGCAGCCAGCGGTGAGAGAAGCAGCCGCAACAAGCAGCGGAGAAGGAGCAGCGGCAGCGATAGTACCAGCAACGCAGCAACAGCTACTGGTGCGGAGGGCGAGCAGCACCAACGTGGCAACAGCTGTAGCAGCACGGCCTCGAGCAGCAGGAGCACGTGAACGTGCGTGCGCGGGCGAGTTCCAGCCATGGTGAGCGGCGGCGAGCGTGGGACGGCGTCTACGGCGATGGATTCGAAGGGGAAACAGGGGGAATCGAACGAGGTGCTTACAGCGAGCCCGTAGAGGTGATAAGTGGGCTCGGGGAGGGCTCGACAACGCCGGAATCGAAGACAAACGCCGGCGGTGGTCCGAGGTAGACGGAGCTCGATCCCGACGATGTAGGCGGTCCCGGCTTAAGCTCATGGTCGAGGAGGACGTAGCAGTCGTCTACGAAGCTTCTGGACACCTCGGCGGGGCGCGGGGACGACGGTAGCCGCGGGATCGATGGCGACGAGCACGGGTGGTCTCGAGTGGTGGCGGGCAGAGAAAAAAATGCGCGGGGAGAGAGGGAACGACGCGGCTAGGGTTCGGCAAGGGAGGGAAGAGGGCGTGGGCATCCTCTTAAGCATAGGGAGGGAGCGGGGATGGCGGCCACGGGATCAGGGGCGCCATGGGATGGCTGCCACGACCTCCCTGCTCCTGTGGCGTGAGGTGGGGGATGAGTGGGGGTGTGGGTTGGGCTGGCTAATTAGCTAGATGGGCCATAGTGCCAGTAGAATATGTCAGGAAAACTCAAAACGGTGCCCGGGCTCATCTGCTCCCTCTCAGCAAAAAATTCAAAAAAAATACTAGGAAAATTTAGAAAATTCGAATTCTTTTTGTGGTGGTAGATAATTTGATGCATGAGGTGCGCACCAAAATTCAACTTATTTGGACATCTGAGCAGCTCTCAGCAAAAAAGACAAATTGGGTCAAAACAGTGCATGAACAGTAAACATTTTTACAGACCCTGATTTTGTCTTTTTTGCCGAGAGCTGCTCAGATGCTCAAATGAGTTGAATTTTGGTGCACACCTCACGCGTCAAATTATCTACCACCACAAAAAAAATTGGAATTTTTTGAATTTTTCTAGTATTGTTTTTGAAATTTTTTCTAAGCGAGGGTGCAGATGAGCCCGGGTGCAGATTAGCCGCACTCCTCTTCTTCCTCTTTCTCTTTTCTCTTTTCTTTACATTTCTACCATCGTTTCCTATTTAGCTGCTATAGCAATTGAATTTAATTAAGCTTGAAATTTGGTACAAAATTCAAGCACAATATTTAGAACTGGCACATAAAGTTTAGAGCCATTTGGAAACTCATAAATATTTGTTTAATTTGAAAAGGGTACGTTTGTTGCAGTTGGACCACCTTATATTTTACTAGAGACCAAACGAAGAGCCAAATGATGTTGGATTCAACATGACTGATGATCAGGCGAAAATATACTAAAATTCAAACATTTTAGTTTTCATGTTTGATAAAATTTGGATTTTGACTTTAAACTTGGTGGTGAATTTGAATTGTGATTTGGATCAAGCGAAGATTAGCAGCAGTAGGAGTGATGACCTGGCATCATTAGCAGAGGTTACTGTAGCTTAATTATCCGGACATCATAGTAAAGGTGTCGGGGGAGCACCCCCCTGCTATCGAAGGAGGAGGCCATGGCAGGAGGTGCAAGGAAGGTGGGCTTGCGATGGCGGATAGAAGAGGGCCGCGATAGCGGGGCTGGATGGTCGCGACAGTGAGGAGGGAGATGACGTGATTTGGGGGGTGGAAGGGGAAATGCAAGATTTCAATCTGGTTTGGATGTGTTTTAGGATGAAATGTTATTTATGTCTACGTCAGTTAAGAAGTGACGGGCGTGACCCAATGCCCGCCACAGCTAAAGACCTAACAGTTATAGGTATTTACTGAGGCATACCAGTAAATGTGCTCTTATACATCATTAATCATTTTTTTACATCATTTCACCTTCAAACTTGTCCTATATTTAATTCACCCCATCCAAAGTTTCATGCTGAAAATTGTCCACTTTTTGAGTTGGTTTGTTATTTTTTGAAACCTTAACTGATTTTCCAACCACTAAAAAGATAAAGAAAGTTTTAAAAATTCAAACGGCCTCAAAAAGGGATGAAACATGGCATGGTGTATTTATAATACCCATATAAGGTGCTATAAAAATTTGAGGCGTTAGGCCAGAAACTTGACACACTTCGTGTACAAACGGAACACACTCCGATGAAGTGTTGGCCTTTCAAATGCCACCGCGTGCCACACACAAATCAATTTTTATACATCATTTAAACTTCAAAAAAGTCCCATGATTAAGACACACTATTGGAAGACCCATGCTCAAAATTTTCCCAATTTTTGAGCTGGTTTACTATTTTCAAAGCACTAACTACTTTTTCGGCCACTAAAAAGGGCAAAAAGCTTTGAGCTTTCAAACAAGCTTGGAAAGGGATGGAACCTGGCATAGTGTATTTATAATACCCCTATATGGTGTGATAAAAATTTAAGAGTGTTATGCGAAAAATTTGCCGCACTTCGTGTACAAACAAAACACACTGCGATGAAGTTTTAGTGTTTCGAATGGAAACCGCCGCCTACCACACGCAAATAAATATTCATACATCATTTAAACTTCAAACTTTCTCCATGATTAGTACACACTACTGGAATCCCATGCTCAAATTCGTCCAGTTTTTTTGTTGATTTGCTATTTTTGAAGCATCAACTGATTTTCCAGCCACTAAAATGGGAAAAAAATTTTGAGCATTCAAACAAGCTCGGAAAATGATGAAACTTGGCATGATGTATTTATAATACTCCTATATGATGTGGTAAAATTTTGAGGGTGTTACGGAAAAAACTTGATGCACTTCATGTACAAATGAAACACACTCTGGCGAAGTGTCAGTGTTTCAAACAGAAACCCCCACCTGCCGCACACAAATCAATTTTTATACATCATTTCAAGTTCAAACTTTTTCATGATTAATACACACTACTAGAAGTCCATGCTCAAAGTTGTCCACTTTTTAGATGATTTTCCATTTTCGAAGCATTAATTGATTTTTGGGGCACTGGAAAGGGCAAAAGGCTTTGAGCGTTTGAACGAGCTCGAAAAGGGATGAAACTTGGCATGGTGTCTTTATAATACCCATATATAGTGTAGTAAAATTTGAGGCCAGGCACACTTCGTGTACAAACAGAACATGCATTGGTGAAGTATCGACATTTGAAACAGAAATCGCCGCCTGCTACACACAAATCAGTTTTTATACATCATTTAAACTTTAAACTTTTTCCATGATTAATATACTCCATTGGAAGCCCCATGCTCAAATTTGAGGCTATTCTGGGTTAAGTAAATATGATATTTCAAAGATTTTTCAAACTTAAGATATGTGTGGCGGGCGGGTGAAACTACCTGCCACTTCAAACTTTTAAAAAAGTTGTAAAAAATTGGCGCCGGTTGTGGAAATATTGTTATGGTGGGCATGTCTTCTGCCCACTAATAGTGCATGAAAAACCAGTGGCGGGCACTTGTAGCCTACCCGCCACTGCTGCATTCATCCCGCGGGCAATTAGGAAGAGCTTACAAGTGGCGTGTACTAAATATTGCCCGCCACTACTGTGCCTAGAGTAGTGGCAGGCAGTTTTGTTTTACCTGCCACTGCTAAATTTTCAGAAAAAAAAAGAGTGGCGGGTCACTGACAATGCCGCCACTAATTTGAGCCCACTAAGCCTTTTTCTCTGTATTGGGAGTACCAGCTGAAGGAAATATGCACCAGAGGCAATAATAAATTTATTATTTATTTCCTTATATCATGTTAAGTGTTTATTATTCATGCTAGAATTGTATTAATCGGAAACTTAGTGCATGTGTGAATACATAGACAAAACATAGTGTCCCTAGGATGCCTCTACTTGACTAGCTCATTAATCAAAGATGGTTATGTTTCCTAACCATAGACATGTGTTGTCATTTGATGAACGGGATCACATCATTAGGAGAATAATGTGATGGACATGACCCATCCGTTAGCTTAGCATTATGGTTGTTACAGTTTCATTGCTATTGCTTTCTTCATGACTTATACATGTTCCTTAGACTATGAGATTATGCAACTCCGGAGGAACACTTTGTGTGCTACCAAACGTCACAACGTGAAAGGGTGATTATAAAGGTGCTCTATAGGTGTCTTCGAAGGTGTTTGTTGGGTTGGCATAGATTAAGATAAGGATTTGTCACTCCGTGTTTCGGAGAGGTATCTCTGGGCCCTCTCGGTAATGCTCATCATTATAAGCCTTGCAAGCATTGTAACTAATGAGTTCGTTGCGGGATGAAGTATTACGGAATGGGTAAAGAGACTTGCCGATAACGAGATTGTATTAGGTATGATGATACCGACGATCGAATCTCAGGCAAGTAGCATACCGATGACAAAGGGAACAATGTATGTTGTTATGAAGTTTGACCGATAAAGATATTCGTAGAATATGTAGGAACCAATATGAGCATCCAGGTTCCGTTATTGGTTATTGATCGGAGATAGGTCTCGGTCATGTCTACATAGCTCTTGAACCCGTAGGGTCCGCATGCTTAACATTCGATCACGATATGTATTATGAGTTATGTGCTTTTGATGACCGAAGTTTGTTCGTTGTCCCGGATGAGATCATGGACGTGACGAGGAGTCTCGAAATGGTCGAGACATAAATATGGGTATATTGGACGGCTATATTCGGACACCGAAGTGTTCCGGAGAAGTTTCGGATAAAACTGGAGTGCCGGAGGGGTACCGGAACCCCCCGGGGGAACTAATGGGCCTAGATGGGCCTTAGTGGGAAGAGAGGATCGGCCAGGAGGGGCTGGCTGCCCCCCCTCCCCCCTTGAGTCCGAATAGGACAAGGGAAGGGGGTGGTGCCCCTCTTACCGTCTGTTCCCCCTCTTCCTTCCTTCTTCCCCCTCTTTCGTAGGTGGAAACCTACTAGGACTTGGAGTCCTAGTAGGATTCCCCTCTCCTGGCGCGCCCTAGGAGGGCCGGCTAGCCTCCCCCTTGCTCCTTTATATACGGGGGCAGGGGGCACCCTAGAACACACAAGTTTCTCTCTCAATCGTGCGCAGTGCCCCCCTCCATAGTTACACACCTCGATCATACCATCGTAGTGCTTAGGCGAAGCCCTGCATCAGTAGCATCATCATCACCGTTGCCACGCCGTCGTACTGATGGAACTCAACTGGATCAAGAGCACGAGGGACGTCATCGAGCTAAACCTGTGCTGAACGTGAAGGTTCCGTACGTTCGGTACTTAGATCGGTTGGATCACGAAGACGTTCGACTACACCAACCATGTTGTTGAAACGCTTTCGCTTTTAGTCTACGAGGGTACATGGACACACTCTCCCCTCTCGTTTCTATGCATCAGCTAGATAGATCTTGCATGATCGTAGGAAAATTTTGAAATTACTGCGTTCCCCAACAGTGGCATCCGAGCCAGGTCTATGCGCAGATGTTTTATGCATGAGTAGAACACAAAGAGTTGTTGGTGATAATAGTCATACTACTTACCACCAATGTCTTACTTTGATTCAGCGGTTGTCACGCCCAATATGCGACCCTATCCAAAAGGAACTCGAAGGTCCCACCAAGGATAGACCCGCATATTGAAACGCTTTTGCAAGGTGGATATCATTACATCAACATTACATAATAGATGGGGATACATACAAAAGGCATACAATGCCACACGAATACAACATCACAATACATAAGAGCATCATCCGACTACGGATGAAACACAAACAGAAACTCAAACGACATCCACCCTGCTAGCCCAGGCTGCCGACCTGGAACCTATCCCCTGATCGAAGAAGCAGAAGGAGAACTCAACGCAAGCAAGCATCGCTCTCGCGTCATGATCATCGCATAACCTGTACCTGCAACTGTTGTTGTAGTAATCTGTGAGCCACGAGGACTCAGCAATCCCATTACCATGGGTATCAAGACTAGCAAAGCTTAAAGGGAAAGGAAGGGGTAAAGTGGTGAGGCTGCAACAGCGACTAAGCATGATATGGTGGCTAACATACGCAAATAAGAGCGAGAAGAGAGCAAATGGAACGGTCGTGAAGCTAGCAATGATCAAGAAGTGATCCTGAACTCCTACTTACGTCAATCATAACCCAAAAACCGTGTTCACTTCCCGGACTCCGCCAAAAAGAGACCATCACAGCTACACACACGGTTGATGCGTTTTAATTCGGATCTGGTGTCAACTTATCTACAACCGGACATTAAAAATTCCCATCTGCCTATAACCACAGGAACGGCTTTCGAAAGATTATACCCTGCAGGGGTGTCCCAACTTAGCCCATGATAAGCTCTCGCGATCAACGAAGGATATACCTTCTCCCAGGAAGACCCGATCAGACTCGGAACCCCGGTTTACAAGACATTTCAACAATGGTAAAACAAGACCAGCAAAGCCGCCCGATGCGCCGACAATCCCAATAGGAGCTGAACGTATCTCGTTCTCAGGGCAACACCGGATAAGTCAAGCTACGAGTAAAATCAGCCCTCGAGTTGCCCCGAGGTGGCCCCGCAGGTTGCTCGGTTCGGACCAACACTTAGACAAGAACTGGCCCGGGGGGGGGGGGGCTAAATAAAGATGACCCTCGAGAGGGCGACTCCCAAGGGAAAAGGTAGGTGGTGGTGAGGCAAATGGTAAAACCAATGTTGGGCTTTGCTGGAGGAGTTTTATTCAAAGCGAACTGTCAAGGGGGTCCCATAAATCACCCAACCGCGTAAGGAACGCAAAATCCGGGAACATAACACCGGTATGACAGAAACTAGGGCGGCAAGAGTGGAACAAAACACCAGGCATAAGGCCGAGTCTTCCATCCTTTACCAAGTATATAGATGCATTAATTAAATAAGAGATATTGTGATATCCCAACCAAAATTCTGTCCACCATGGAGCAATCTTCAACTTCACCTGCAACTAGCAATGCTATAAGAGGGCTGAGCAAAAGCGGTAACATAGCCAAACAACGGTTTGCATAGGAAAGGTGTCAAAGGTTAGAGGTTCATGGCAATATGGGAGGCTTGATAAACAGGTGATAGGTAGCACAACAAAGCAATAGAACGAAGCAACTAACATAGCAATGATAGTAATGAGATCCAGGGTAGCGGTCATCTTGCCTGAAATCCCGCAAGGAAGAAGAACGAGTCCATGAAGGAGATGAACGGATGAAGCCGAACCAAGCGTAGACGAACGAGTCCTCACGATCGCAACGAAACAGGAACTATCGAGAAGAAGCACACAACAAGGTAAACACACCACACATGAACAAGGAATGATGCACAAACAAGCATGATGTATGACAAAGCTACATGAGGCTACTCATGGCAAGAGATGATGCAAACAAGAGTAACACATCAAGGCAAGTTTAAATGAGGCCGGGAACAACATATAACAATTCCGGTAAGTCCTTATATGCATATTTAGAAATTGGTCCAGATCTGAATAAGCCTTATGTTCAAGTTGTTAAACAGCAAGTTAAGATGCACCAAGATGATCTACACGAGATTCTAGTCAAGTTACATATAAAGTTCATTTAGTTCGGAGCTACGGCCTAGAAGATATGAGCAAAACAAGTTAAACATGGTATTGATGCAAAATGCACCCAAACATCAAGCAAACACCTCAAAACAAGGATGAAACATGATAATATGAAACTACATGCAAAACTAAGCAAGTTTCATGTAGAGCACACTCAAAACGGAGCAACGGTGCAACACTCACACACTATACAAGTTATAGGAACAATCTATACAAAACAACAACTAGGCATATTGCAAGCATCAAAACAACATGCTACAGGACCTCAACAAGAAAACAAAAGGCATGGGCATGATGTACAGGTAGAGCTTAACAAAACATGAACACTGAGCTATCTCCAGAAATCACTAGAACATGCTCAAACACACATGTCAAGATTGCAAATAATAACAGTTCAGACTTTGCAGAAAATAACATCAGGTTGCAATGTTTAGAGCTATCAAACAACATGTTACAGGAACTTATCATGGCAAACAAAGGCATGGAATGAACCTACTAATTTCATAGAACAAAAGGCCCTTACTGACCATAAGCCAATAAGGATCAGAAAATATGATGGCACTCATGTAAACATGGCAAGTTATATTACATATTCAAACATGGCAGGAACAACGATACGAAGGCATGTAGATGAGCTTGTACCACTCACCACGGAGCAATACATGGCATGGAAAGGCAACCAACAGTAAGAAGGAATGATTATGAAGCTAAGCATGGCAAGAGCAAGTTCATAGGGTACATGAAACACTAGCAACAATCATGGCAACAACTGAACTTAGTGTTAACAGGCTGACAGCAACATTATTTAGCAACTTGAGAGCAAGATATGAACAAGCTACAGCAAGCTATAAATGCAACCAGGGGCATGGATGGATAGAGCATGACATGTAGAACAAAACACCTTTAGTGAACATTTCCATATTATGCATAGAATGACTTGTAGAAGCAGGTTTACATAGCATCACGAAATAACAGATTCAGCCTAGCAAAACAGTAACAGCAAGTACCCTACTAAACAAGCTCGATTCACTCACCACAAGTCATTGCATGACAAGATAAGCATAGCATCAACAAGAAGACATGTTTATGAAACAAACCAAGGCAAGAGCAAGTTCATAGCATGCAAGTATCAACTACAACAACCTTGGCAAAATTGAATAACATGTAAACAATCTGCCAGGAAACATTTTGAAGCGAACGTAGAGCACGAAAAAGACATGATAGACTACTACATAATTGCAAACAGGGGCATGAATGGATAGAGAACAACCATATGTTCAAAACACCCTTACTGAAGTATCTCAAAATATGCATTAATCTCTCTATAGCATCAAGTTTACATGGCATCAAAATAACAGCAGAACAGGGACTAAAATCAGCAACATCACGAAGCCTAGTTTGCATGCTTCTGCTAGTCACCACATTGATCACAAAAATACATGGCATACACCACTGTAAATAAGACATGGCATAGTTCAAAACACATGTAGACATCAACCTCATAGGATGCACACATCAAACATGGCAAAAATGACAAAAATGCATGTTATAACAGTTTCAGCAGATTAACATCACATAGCACTCTTGCAACGAAGATTCATGCATCAAGATGAGCTCAAATGAACATGATGCAATGGAATGAAATGAAGTACTCATTGAGGCGAACAATTTGATATATTACACGCACAAAACGGAGCTACGGATGCAGAGATATGATGCGATGAACATGACATGATAGTGTTGAAATATTCGGGGACTTAGTAAAAAAACACCTCGGGCAAAGTGGACGGGATGATTTCGGGACGAGCGGAACCGGGACGGGGAGCGGGGGCGTTTGGATCGGGGACCGGTGGATCTGGTCCCGATCCGGATCCGATAAACTCCGGCGAAGCCGACGAGCTCCGGCGAGGCGGCGACCGGCGGGGGAGGCGCGGGATGACGCGGCGGAGGGAGGCGAGGCAGGCGCGGCGGCGCCGGTCAAGGCGGCGGTGGACGAAGGCAGACGGCGGCGGGGCGGATCCGGCAGGGGCGGCGCCGGAGGAGGCCAGACGCGGGGGCGGTGGAGCTCCGGCGGGGAGCTCCCGGGCGGCGCGGGCGGAGCCAGGGGCTCGGGCGCGCGGCGCGCCGGCCGGCGGCGATGGAGGAACCAGACGGCAGCGGCGGAGCAGAGGAGGACGGCGGCGGGGCGGCCGGACGGACGGCGGAGCGCACTCCCGCGGCGGCGCTGGTGGCCGGCGGCGGGGCGGGTCACGCTCGGCCTGCGCGGCGGCGGCGCGCGGGCTCGCGCGGGCCCGCAATGGGCCTGGCGGGCCGCGGCGGCGGACGGCGGCGGAGCGCCACGTGGCACCACACGGTTGGACGCGGACGGCGGCGCTGGACGTGTCCGGCGTGGGATGGACACGTCCGGCGGCAGGAGGAGGAAGAGGCTAGGGTTTATCTGCGAAAATGGAGGGGGGGCATATTTATAGATTCTGCGAGCTAGGAGAGTCCAAATGAGGTGCGGTTTTCGCCCACACGATCGTGATCGAACGACCGAGAGCATGGAAGTGACTTGGATGGGTTTTGGGCCACTTTGGAAGGGTGTTGGGCTGCAAAGAGAAAGGGGGGTTTCGGGCTACGCGGTTAACCGTTGGAGTACCAAACGACCTCCAAATGACACGAAACTTGACAGGCGGTCTACCGGTGGTGTACCAAGGCCGCTTGGCAAGACTCGGGCCATTCTGAGAAAGTTTAACACCCGCTCACGAAGACAAGGCAAGAAGGGGACGCCGGATGACATAGGAGCGCCGGATTGCAAAACGGACAACGGGGAAAATGCTCGGATGCATGAGACGAACACGTATGCAATGCAATGCACATGATGACATGATAAAATGCAACACGCAAGAAAATGACATGGCAACGACGGCGAATAACTGACAGACACCTGGCGCAACGAATCCGGGGCGTTACAGCGGTATTCGTGGCTGAAGCGACCCGGACCGACATTACATGACCGCGTTCATGAGACTGGTTCTACCGACGTGCTTTTGCACAAAGGTGGCTGGCGGGTGTCTGTTTCTCCAACTTTAGTTGAATCGAGTTTGACTACGGCCGGTCCTTGTTGAAGGTTAAAACAGCACACTTGACGAAAAATCATTGTGGTTTTGATGCGTAGGTAAGAACGATTCTTGCTAGAAGCCCGTAGCAGCCACGTAAAACTTGCAACAACAGTAGAGGACGTCTAACTTGTTTTTGCAGGGCTTGCTGTGATGTGATATGGTCAAAGCATGATGTGATATAAATTATTGTATGAGATGATCATGTTTTGTAACAAAGTTATCGATAACTGGTAGGAGCCATATGGTTGTCGCTTTATTGTATGCAATGTAATCGCCATGTAATTGTTTTACTTTATTACTAAGCGGTAGCGATAGTTGTAGTAACAATAGTTGGTGAGACGACAACGATGCTACGATGGAGATCAAGGTGTCGCGCCGGTGATGATGGAGATCATGACGATGCTTCGGTGATGGAGACCATGAGAACAAGATGATGATGGCCATATCACGTCACATATTTTGATTGCATGTGATGGTTATCTTTTACGCATCTTATTTTTCTTAGTATGGAGCTAGCATTATAAGATGATCCCTTACTAAAATTTCAAGGTATAAGTGTTCTCCCTGAGTATGCACTGTTGCGACAGTTCTTCGTGCCGAGACACCACGTGATGATCGGTGTGATAATCTCTACGTTCACATACAACGGGTGCAAGCCAGTTTTGCACATGCATAATACTTGGATTAAACTTGACGAGCCTAGCATATGCAGATATGGCCTCGAAACACTAGAGACCGAAAGGTCGAGCGTGAATCATATAGTAGATATGATCAACATAGTGATGTTCACCATTGAAAACTACTCCATCTCATGTGATGATCGGACATGGTTTAGTTGATTTGGATCATGTGATCATTTAGATGACTAGAGGGATGTCTATCTAAGTGAGAGTTCTTAAGTAATATGATTAGTTGACTTTATTTTATCATGAACTTAGTCCTGATAATATTTTGCAAATAATGGTGTAGATCAATAGCTCGCGTTATAGCTTCCCTATGTTTTTTATATGTTCCTAGAGAAAACTAAGTTGAAAGATGATAGTAGCAATGATGCGGACTGCGTCCGTGATCTGAGGTGTATCCTCATTGCTCCACAGAAGAATTATGTCCTTGATGCACCGCTAGGTGACAGACCTATTGCAGGAGCATATGCAAACATTATGAACGTTTGGCTAGCTCAATATGATGACTACTTGATAGTTTAGTGCACCATGCTTTACGGCTTAAAACCGGGAATTCAAAAATGTTTTGAACACCACAGAGCATATGAGATGTTCCAAAGAGCTAAAATTGGTATTTCAGACTCATGCCCGTGTCGAGAGGTATGAGACCTCTGACAAGTATGTCGCCTAGAAGATGGGGGAGAATTGCTCAGCTAGTGAGCATGTGCTCAGAATATCTGGGGTACTACAATCGCTTGAATCAAGTGGGAGTTAATCTTCCAGATAAGATAAGTGATTGACAGAGTTCTCTAGTCACCATCACCAAGTTACTGGAACTTCGTGATGAACTATAGTATGCAAGGGATGACGAAAACGATTCCTGAGCTCTTCGTGATGCTGAAATCGACAAGGTAGAAATCAAGAAAGAGCATCAAGTGTTGATGATTAAAAAATACCACTAGTTTCAAGAAAAGGGCAAAGGAAAGAAAGGGAACTTCAAGAAGAATGACAAGCAAGTTGTCACTCCCGTGAAGAAGCCCAAAGCTGGACCTAAGCCTGAAACTAAGTGCTTCTACTGGAAAGGAAATGGTCACCGAAAGTGGAACTGCCCCATATATTTGGCGGATAAGAAGGATGGCAAAGTGAACAAAGGTATATCTGATATACATACTATTGATGTGTACCTTACTAGTGCTCGTAGTAACACTTGGGTATTTGATACTTGTTCTGTTGCTAAGATTAATAACTCGAAATAGGAGTTGCAGAATAAATAGAGACTAGTTGAGGATGAAGTGACGATGTGTGTTGGAAGTGGTTCCAAGTTTGATATGATCATCATCGAGCACTCCCTATACTTTCGGGATTAGTGTTGAACCTAAATAAATGTTATTTGGTGTTTGCGTTGAGCATGAATATGATTAGATCATGTTAATTGCAATACGGTTATTCATTTAAGACAGAGAATAATTGTTATTTTGTTTACATGAATAAAACCTTCTATGGTCATACACCCAATGTTGATGGTTTATTGAATCTCGATCGTGGTAATACACATATTCATAGTATTGATGCCAAAATATGCAAAGTTGAAAATGATAGTGCAACTTATTTGTGGCACTGTCGTTTAGGTCATATCGGTGTAAAGCGCATAAAGAAACTCCATAGAGCTGGACTTTTGGAATCACTTGATTATGAATCATTTGATGCTTGCGAACCGTGCCTTATGGGCAAGATGACTAAAACTCCATTCTCCGGAACAATGGAACGAGCTAGTGACTTATTGGAAATAATACATACCGATGTATGCGGTCCAATGAGTGTTGATGCTCGTGGCGGGTATCATTATTTTCTGACCTTCACAGATGATTTGAGCAGATATGGGTATATCTATTTAATGGAACACAAGTCTGAAACATTTGAAAAGTTCAAAGAATTTCAGAGTGAAGTGAAGAATCATCGTAACAAGAAAATAAAGTCTCTACAATCTGATCGTGGAGGAGAATATTTGAGTTACGAGTTTGATTTAAAACAATGTGGAATAGTATCACAACTCACGCCACCTGGAACACTACAGCATAATGGTGTGTCCGAACATCGTAATCATACTTTGTTAGATATGGTGCGATATATGATGTCTCTTACCGATTTACCAATATTGTTTTGGGGTTATGCATTAGAGACAGCCGCATTCACGTTAAAAAGGGCACCCTCGAAATCCGTTGAGGCGATGCCTTATGAACTGTGGTTTGGCAAGAAACCAAAGTTGTCGTTTCTTAAAGTTTGGGGCTGTAATGCTTATGTGGAAAAGCTTCAACTTGATAAGATCGAGCCCAAACCGGAGAAATGTGTCTTCATAGGATACCCAAAAGAAACTGTTGGGTACACCTTCTATCACAGATCCGAAGGCAAGATATTCGTTGCTAAAATGGATCCTTTCTAGAGAAGGAGTTTCTCTCGAAAGAAGTGAGTGGGAGGAAAGTAGAACTTGATGAGGTAATTGTACCTTCTCCCGAATTGGAAAATAGTTCATCACAGAAACTAGTTCTAGTGATTCCTACACCAATTAGTGAGGAAGCTAATGATGATGAAACTTTAGATCAAGTTACTATCAAACCTCATAGGTCAACCAGAGTACGGTCCGCACCAGAGTGGTACTGTAATCCTATTCTGGAAGTCGTGTTACTAGACCATGATGAACCTACAAACTATGAGGAAGTGATGATGATCCCAGATTCCGCGAAATGGTTTGAGGCCATGAAATCTGAGATGGGATCCATATATGAGGACAAAGTGTGGACTTCGGTGGACTTGCTCGATGATCAGCAAGCCATTAAGAATAAATGGATCTTCAAGAGGAAGACGGACGTTGATAGTAGTGTTATTATCTACAAAGCTTGACTTGTCGCAAAAGGTTTTCGACAAGTTCAAGGAGTTGACTACGATGAGACTTTCTCACCCGTAGCGATGCTTAAGTCCGTCCGAATCATGTTAGCAATTGTTGCATTTTATGATTATGAAATTTGGCAGATGGGTGTCAAAACTGCATTCTTGAATGGATTTCTGGAAGAAGAGTTGTATATGATGCAACCAGAAGGTTTTGTTGATCCAAAGGGTGCTAACAAAGTGTGCAAGCTCTAGCGATCCATTTATGGACTGGTGCAAGCCTCTCGGAGTTGGAATAAACACTTTGATAGTGTGATCAAAGCATATGGTTTTATACAGACTTTTGGAGAAGCCTGTATTTACAAGAAAGTGAGTGGGAGCTCTGTAGCATTTCTAATATTATATGTGGATGACATATTGTTGATTGGAAATGATATAGAATTTCCGGATAGCATAAAGGGATATTGAATAAGAGTTTTTCAATGAAAGACCTCGGTGAAGCTGCTTACATATTGGGCATCAAGATCTATAGAGATAGATCAAGACGCTTGATAAGATTTTTCAATGAGTAAATACCTTAACAAGTTTTTGAAAGAGTTCAAAATGGATCAGTCAAAGAAAGGGTTCTTGTCTATATTACAAGGTGTAAAATTGAGTAAGACTCAAAGCCCGACCACGGCAGAAGATAGAAAGAGAATGAAAGTCATTCCCTATGCATCAGTCATAGGTTATATAAAGTATGCCATGCTATGTACCAGACCAATTGTGTGCCTTGCTATAAGTTTGGCAAGGGGGTACGATAGTGATCCAGGAGTGGATCACTGTATAACGGTCAAAGTTATCCTTAGTTACCTAAGAGGACTAAGGAAATATTTCTCGGTTATGGAGGTGATAAAAGAGCTCATCGTAAAGAGTTACGTTGATGAAAGCTTTTACATCAATCCAGATGACTCTAAGTCTCACTCTGGATACATATTGAAAGTGGGAGCAATTAGCTAGAGTAGCTCAAGCACAACATTGTAGACATAGAAATTTGCAAGATACATACGGATCTGAATGTTACAGACCCATTGACTTAACATCTCTCACAAGCAAAACATGAGCATGATAACCCACAAGTATAGGGGATCGCAACAGTTTTTGAGGGTAGAGTATTCAACCCAAATTTATTGATTCGACACAAGGGGAGCCAAAGAATATTCTCAAGTATTAGAAGTTGGGTTGTCAATTCAACCACACCTGGATAACTTAATATGTGCAGCAAAGTATTTAATAGCAAAGTAGTATGGAAGTAATGGTAACAGTAGCAGTTTTGTAGTAATTGTAAACGCAGCAACGGTAAAGTAACTAAGCAAAGAGCAATATATGAAAAGCTCGTAGGCATTGGATCAGTGATGGATAATTATGCCGGATGCGATTCCTCGTGTAATAGTTATAACATAGGGTCACACAGAACTAGCTCCAATTCATCAATGTAATGTAGGCATGAATTCTGAATATAGTCATACGTGATTATGGAAAAGAACTTGCATGACATCTTTTGTCCTACCCTCCCGTGGAAGCGGGGTCCTAATGGAAACTAAGGGATATTAAGGCCTCCTTTTAATAGAGTACCAGACCAAAGCATTAACACTTAGTTAAAACATGAACTCCTCAAACTACGGTCATCACTGGTAAGTATCCTGATTATTGTCACTTCGGGGTTAACGGATCATAACACATAATAGGTGACTATAGATTTGCAAGATAGGATCAAGAACTCACATATATTCATGAAAACATAATAGGTTCAGATCTGAAATCATGGCACTCAGGCCCTAGTGACAAGCATTAAGCATAGCAAAGTCATAGCAACATCAATCTCAGAACATAGTGGATACTAGGGATCAAACCCTAACAAAACTAACTTGATTACATGGTAAATCTGATCCAACCCATCACCGTCCAGCAAGCCTACAATGGAATTACTCACGCACGGCGGTGAGCATCATGAAATTGGTGATGGAGGATGGTTAATGATGACGACTGCGATGGATTCCCCTCACCGGAGCCCCGAACGGACTCCAGATCAGCCCTCCCGAGAGAGATTAGGGCTTGGCGGCGGCTCCATATCGTAAAACGTGATGAATCCTTCTCCTTGATTTTTTTTCTCCCCAAATGTGAATATATGGAGTTGGAGTTAAGGTCGGTGGAGCTTAAGGGTGCCCACGAGGCACGGGGGCGCGCCCTATGGGGGGACGCGCCCTATGGGGGGACGCGCCCCCCACCCTCGTGGACAGGGTGTGGGCCCCCTGACGCTGATTCTTTCGCCAATATTTTTTATTAAATCCAAAAAGTGCTCCATGGATTTTCAGGTCATTCCGAGAACTTTTATTTCTGCAGAAAAATAACACCATGGCAATTCTGTTGAAAACAGTGTCAGTCCGGGTTAGTTCCATTCAAATCATGCAAGTTAGAGTCCAAAACAAGGGCAAAAGTGTTTGGAAAAGTAGATATGACGGAGACGTATCAACTCCGCCAAGCTTAAACCTTTTCTTGTCCTCAAGCAATTCAGTTGACAAACTGAAAGTGATAAATAAAAACTTTTACAAACTCTGTTTGCTCTTTTTGTTGTAAATATGTAAAGACAGCCTTCAATTTTTCAGCAAAGATTATGAACTAACCATATTCACAATAACACTTAGGTCTCATGTTTACTCATATCAATGACATAATCAACTAGCGAGCAATAATAATAAATCTCGGATGACAACGCTTTCTCAAAACAATCATAATATGATATAACAAGATGGTATCTCGCTAGCCCTTTCTGAGACCGCAAAACATAAATGCAGAGCACCTCTGAAGATCAAGGACTGACTAAACATTGTAATTCATGGTAAAAGAGATCCAGTCATAGTCATACCCAATATAAATTAATAGTAATGCATGCAAATGAAAGTGGTGCTCTCAAGCGGGTGCTTTTTGATAAGAGGGTGAAGTAAATAGATAGGCCCTTCGCAGAAGGAAGCAGGGATTTGTAGAGGTGCCAGAGCTCGATTTTGAAATAGAGATAAATAATATTTTGAGCGGTATACTTTCACTGTCAACATAACAACCAAGAGATCCCGATATCTTCCATGCTACACACGTTATAGGCGGTTCCAAAACAGAATAGTAAGGTTTCTACTCCCCTCCACCAACAAGCATCAATGCATGGCTTGCCCGAAACAATGGGTGCCTCCAACTAACAATGATCCTGGGGGAGTTTTGTTTGCAATTATTTTGATTTACTTGAGCATGGGACTGGGCATCCCGGTGACCAGCCATTTTTTGGTGAGTGAGGAGCGGAGTCCACTCCTCTTGAGAATAACCCGCCTAACATGGAAGATACAGACAACCCTAGTTGATACATGAGCTGTTTGAGCATACAAAACAGAATTTCATTTGAAGGTTTAGATTTTGGCACATACAAATTTACTTGGAACGGCAGGTAGATACCGCATATAGGAAGGTATGGTGGACTCATACGAAATAACTTTGGGGTTTATGGATTTTGGATGCACAAGAAGTATTCCCGCTTAGTACAAGTGAAGGCTAGAAAGGGACTGGGAAGCGACCAACTAGAGAGCGACAACAGTCATGAACATGCATTAAAATTAATCAACACTGAGTGCAAGCATGAGTAGGATATAATCCACCATAAACATAAATATCGTGAAGGCTATGTTGATTTTGTTTCAACTACATGCGTGAACATGTGCCAAGTCAAGTCACTTGAATCATTCAAAGGAGGATACCACCCTATCATACCACATCACAACCATTTGAATAGCATGTTGGCACGCAACGAAACCATTATAAGCTCCCAGCTAATTAAGCATGACATAAGCAACTATAATCTCTAATTGTCATTGCAAACATGTTTATTTATAATAGGCAGAATCAGGAACGATGAACTAATCATATTTACAACAACAAGAGAGGTCGAGTTCATACCAGCTTCTCTCATCTCAATCAGTCCATCATATATCGTCATTGTTACCTTTCACTTGCACGACCGAACGGTGTGTATAACAATAATAGTGCACGTGCATTGAACTAAGCTGGAATCTGCAAGAATTCAATTCAAGGGAGAAGACAAGGTAATATGGGCTCTTGGTTAAATCAACAATAATGCATATGAGAGCCACTCAACATTTTCATCATGGTCTTCTCCTCTCGACCCCCAAGAAAAGAAAAGAAATAAAACTGTTTACACGGGAAATCTCCCAACAAGCAAAAGAAGAACGATAAATCTTTTTGGATTTTCTTTTAATTACTACTACTACAAGCATGGAAAGTAAACTAACTAATTTTTTTGGTTTTCTTAAGGTTTATCAAACACACGAGAAGAAAGCAAAAGAAAATAAACTAGCATGGATAGTACATGAAAAGTATGAGCACCGACAACTAGAATGGGTGTGTGAACATGAATGTAATGTCGGTGAGAAATACGTACTCCCCCAAGCTTAGGCTTTTGGCCTAAGTTGTTCTATGCCCATGGATGGCCTGGCGGATATCCGAAGTTGTAACTGGGGTCGTACTGAGATGCAGCAGCTACTACCTCAAGAGCTTCAGCTTGGAGGCAAGCTGCCTCCGTCCTCCTCTCATACTCGTTCGCCTCCTCCCTGGTTATAACATATCTTCTTTTTGCCTGATAGTCAAAGAAAGCAGGAGCAGGGAGAGTAATATGGACAGCGCGACGTCTGTCAAAGATTAGTCAATACTGGAGGATTTGTTCATTCCTCTCAAGAAACTGATGGTTAACCATGGCATTATAATCTAGGTAAGCAGGAGGCAACTCCATATCCCCTTCATGTATGGGTATCTCAAGAAAATTAGCTACACGGGTTGCATAAATACCACCAAACAAGTCTCCAATTAAACCATTATTATGCAACCTACATGCAACGATGCCCCCAGGTTATATTATTTATCTCCTAACACCGCACTCCTGAGAACACTAAGATCAGGAACACACATGTGACATGCCTCATCCTTACCATTTATGCATCTACCTATAAAGAGAGCAAAATAATGTATAGCAGGAAAATGAATGCTCCCTATGGTAGATTGTGCTATTTCTCTGGATTCCCCCATAGTGATACTAGCAAGAAAATCTTTAAATTCAGATTTGCGAGGTTCACTAGCACTACCCCATTGCGGGAGTTTACAAGCGGTAGTAAAATCTTCTAAGTCCATGGTATAAGATTTATCATAAAGATCAAACAGGACATTGTGAGAATTGCGCGAAGATGTAAATTTAAACCTTCTCACAAAGGAATCAGTTAAATGGTAGTATTGAGGGCACTTATCTTGCATGAAGTACTCAAGATCAGCATTACACACATATGCATCAACTTCATCCTTGATGCCTGCTTTGACCATAAACTCCTCTGACGGCCATTCACAAGGTCGCACGTAAGCTTCGCTCGGTGGTTCATCGTCCTGCTCACGTATTGCGAGCCTGGGTCCTTGCTTCCTTGAAGAATCACCTTGGTACATTTTCCTAGACATATTTCTTCCTCTAAAAAAATCCTGATATTTTTAGTAACTCAAAATAAAAGTGAACCAAACTCAACAAAATTGATAGCAACTACTCCCACAAGTTCCTAGAGACTATATCATGCATTAGAACTACTTGGGACCCTATAAATTCGACATGCAAGATCAAGAACAGGGTCACCTAGGCAGCAAAAATTTGTAATGAATAAAGCACTAGAACAAAAACTAATTGGACCATTGGAGGAGTCACATACCAAAGAACAATCCCCCAAAGCAGTTTTGTGAATGGAGCTTTGAGCAAGGAGATCAAAAATGGCAGCAAGATAAGCTAGAACTCGCGCTTGAGCTGGATGGTGAGTTTTTTGGGAGGAAGAAGAAGAGTATGGGTGCAGGAATAAGTGGAGGGGGGCCACCATGGGCCCACGAGGCAGGGGGCGCGCCCCAGGTGGGGTGGGCGCACTCTGGACCCTCGTGGCCAGGTGCTTGCTCCCCCTGTTGTGTTCTCAGTGCCAGATATTCTCAAATATTCCAGAAAAAATCATATTTAATTTTCAGGGCATTTGGAGAACTTTTATTTTCTGGGTATTTTTTTATTGCAAGGATAATTCAGAAAACAGACAGAAAATACTAGTTTTACTTTATTTAATCTAAATAACATAAGTAAAAGAATGGTACAGAAGGTTGTGCCTTCTAACTTCATCCATCTCATGCTCATCAAAAGGAACCCACTAACAGGTTGATCAAGTCTTGTTAACAAACTCATTCCAAATCCCATGAAACCGGAGAAATTTCGAATAACACTAGGTTACCTCAACGGGATATGTACACCCCCAATAATAAGAATATCATATTTCTTCTTGACAGTAGGAAGAGGAAATTCAAAACCTCCAATAATAATCGATGGAATTTTTTCAATAGAATTGATACTGTGAACTTGAGGTTGTTTCCTCGGAAAGTGTACCGTATGCTCATTATCGTTAACATGAAAAGTGACATTGCCTTTGTTGCAATCAATAACAGCCCCTGCAGTATTCAAAAAGGGTCTACCAAGGATAATCGACATACTATCGTCCTCGGTAATATCAAGAATAACAAAGTTCGTTAAGATAGTAACGTTTGCAACCACAACAGGCACATCCTCACAAATACCGACAGGTATAGCAGTTGATTTATCGGCCATTTGCAAAGATATTTCAGTAGGTGTCAACTTATTCAATTCAAGTCTACGATATAAAGAGAGAGGCATAACACTAACACCGGCTCCAAGATCACATAAAGCAGTTTTAACATAGTTTCTTTTAATGGAGCATGGTATAGTTGGTACTCCCGGATCTCCTAGTTTCTTTGGTATTCCACCCTTAAAAGTATAGTTAGCAAGCATGGTGGAAATTTCAGCTTCCGGTATCTTTCTTTTATTTGTAATAATATCTTTCATGTACTTAGCATAAGGATTCACTTTAAGCATATCAGTCAAACACATACGCAAAAAGATAGGTCTAATCATTTCAGCAAAGCGCTCAAAATCCTCATCATCCTTTTTCTTGGATGGTTTAGGAGGAAAAGGCATGGGTTTCTGAACCCATGGTTCTCTTTCTTTATCGTGCTTCCTAGCAACAAAGTCTCTCTTATCGTAACGTTGATTCTTTGATTGTGGGTTATCAAGATCAACAGCAGGTTCAGTCTCATCATTATTATTGTTGCTAGGTTGAGCATCAACATGAACATTATCATTAACATTATCACTAGGTTGATGTTCATCACCAGATTGTGTTTCAGCATCAGAAATAGAAATATCATTGGGATTCTCAGGTGTGTCCACAACAGGTTCACTAGAAGCATGCAAAGTCCTATCATTTTTCTTTTTCTTCTTTTTATAAGGACTAGGTGCATCTACATTATTTCTCTGAGAATGTTGCTCAATTATCTTAGGGTGGCCCTCAGGATACAAAGGTTCCTGAGTCATTTTACCCGTTCTAGTTGCTACTCTAACAACAAAGTCATGTTTATTATTATTTAATTCATTGAGCAAATCATTCTGAGCCTTAAGCACTTGTTCTACTTGAGTGGTAACCACAGAAGCATGTTTACTAATGAGTTTAAGTTCACCTTTAACTCTAGCCATATAATCACTCGAGTGTCCAATCATATAAGCATTATTTTTCAATTGTCTACCAACATAAGCATTGAAGTTTTCTTGTTTAGCCATAAAGTCATCAAATTCATCCAAGCATTGGCTAGAAAACTTAGTAGACGGGATTTCAACTTTATCATATCTATAGAGAGAATTTACCTTCACTACCTATGTCGGTTTATCAAGACCATGTATTTCTTCAATAGGTGGTATATTAAGGCCATGAATTTCTTCCACGGGAGGTAAATTCTTAACATCTTCAGCTTTAATACCTTTCTCTTTCATAGATTTCTTTGCCTCTTGCATATCTTCAGGACTGAGAAATAGAACACCTCTTTTCTTCCGAGTTGGCTTACGAGTTGGTTCAGGAAGTGCCCAATTGTTTTCATTAGTCAACATATTATTCAATAGCAATTCAGCTTGATCAACAGTTCTTTCCCTGAAAACACAACCAGCACAACTATCTAGGTGGTCTCTGGAAGCATCAGTTTCCATTATAAAAGATATCAAGTATTTCATTTTTCATGAGAGGATGATCAGGCAAAGCATTAAGTAATTGGAGAACCCTCCCCCAAGCTTGTGGAAGACTCTCTTCTTCAATTTGCACAAAATTATATATTTCCCTTAAAGCAGCTTGTTTCTTATGAGTAGGGAAATATTTAGCAGAGAAGTAATAAATCATATCCTGGGGACTACGCACACAACCAAGATCAAGAGAATTAAACCAAGTTTTAGCATCACCCTTTAATGAGAACAGAAATATCTTAAGGATATAATAGTAGCGAGTTTTCTCATCATTAGTGAATAGGGTGGCTATATCATTTAACTTAGTAAGATGTGCCACAACAGTTTCAGATTCATAGCCATAAAAAGGATCAGATTCAACCAAAGTAATTATCTCAAGATCGACAGAGAAACCATTATCCTTATCAGTAACACAGATAGGTGAAGTAGCAAAAGCAGGGTCATATTTTATTCTAGCATTCAGAGACTTTTGTTTCAGCTTAGCTAATAACTTCTTAAGATCAGATCTATCATTGCAACCAAGAAAATCTCTAGCAGTTTCTTCATCCATAACATAACCCTCAGGCACAACAAGCAATTCATATCTAGGGGGAGAATCTTCATCATCACTTTCATCAATATTATTAGTTTCAATAATTTCATTCTCTCTAGCCCTAACAAGTTGTTCATCAAGAAATTCACCTAATGGCACAATATTATCAAGCATAGAAGTAGTTTAATCATAAGTATCATGCATAGCAAAAGTGGCATCATCAATAACATGCGACATATCAGAATCAATAGCAGAAGCAGGTTTAGGTGTCGCAAGTTCACTCATAACAGAAGGAGAATCAAGTGCAGAGCTAGATGGCAGTTCCTTACCTCCCCTCGTAGTTGAGGGAAAAATCTTAGTTCTTTCGGCTTTCAAGTACCTCATAGTGATCAGCAGATATAAATCCCAAGTGACTCAAAGAATAGAGCTATGCTCCCCGGCAATGGTGCCAGAAAATAGTCTTGATAACCCACAAGTATAGGGGGTCACAACAGTTTTCGAGGGTAGAGTATTCAACCCAAATTTATTGATTCGACACAAGGGGAGCCAAAGAATATTCTCAAGTATTAGAAGTTGAGTTGTCAATTCAACCACACCTGGATAACTTAATATCTGCAGCAAAGTATTTAGTAGCAAAGTAGTATGGAAGTAATGGTAACAGTAGCAAAAGTAACAGTAGTAGTTTTGTAGTAATTGTAACAGCAGCAACGGTAAAGTAACTAAGCAAAGAGCAATGTGTGAAAAGCTCGTAGGCATTGGGTGAGTGATGGATAATTATGTCGGATGCGATTCCTCATGTAATAGTTATAACATAGGGTGACACAAAACTAGCTCCAATTCATCAATGTAATGTAGGCATGTATTCCCAATATAGTCATACGTGCTTATGGAAAAGAACTTGCATGACATCTTTTGTCCTACCCTCCCATGGCAGCGGGGTCCTAATAGAAACTAAGGGATATTAAGGCCTCCTTTTAATAGAGTACCGGACCAAAGCATTAACACTTAGTGAATACATGAACTCCTCAAACTACTGTCATCACCGGTAAGTATCCTGATTATTGTCACTTCGGGGTTAATGGATCATAACACATAATAGGTGACTATAGACTTGCAAGATAGGATCAAGAACTCACATATATTCATGAAAACATAATAGGTTCATATCTAAAATCATGGCACTCAGGCCCTAGTGACAAGCACTAAGCATAGAAAAGTCATAGCAACATCAATCTCAGAATACAGTGGATACTAGGGATCAAACCCTAACAAAACTAACTCGATTACATGGTAAATCTCATCCAACCCATCACCGTCCAGCAAGCCTTGATGGAATTACTCGCGAACGGCGGTGAGCATCACGAAATTGGTGATGGAGGATGGTTGATGATGACGACTGCGACAGATTCCCCTCTCCGGAGCCCCGAACGGACTCCAGATCAACCCTCCTGAGAGAGATTAGGGCTTGGCGGTGGATCCGTATCGTAAAACGCGATGAATCCTTCTCCTTGATTTTTTTCTCCCCGCACGTGAATATATGGAGTTGGAGTTGAGGTCGGTGGAGCTTCAGGGGGCCCACGAGGCAGGGGTTGTGCCCCCTCCCTCGTGGAGAGGGTGTGGGCCCCTTGACACTGATTCTTTCGCCAATATTTTTTATTAAATCCAAAAAGTTGCTCCGTGGATTTTCAGGTCATGCCGAGAACTTTTGTTTTTGCACAAAAATAACACCATGGCAATTCTGCTGAAAACAGCGTCAGTCCGGGTTAGTTCCATTCGAATCATCCAAGTTAGAGTCCAAAACAAGGGCAAAAGTGTTTGGAAAAGTAGATACGGCGGAGACGTATCAGAGCACACCTTAGTACTCTTTGGGTGTTAATCACATAGCGATGTGAACTAGATCATTAACTCTAGTAAACCCTTTGGTTGTTAGTCAAATGGTGATCTGAACTATGGTTGTTAATCACATACAGATGTGAAATATTGGTGTTAAATCACATGGCGATGTGAACTAGATTATTGACTCTAGTGCAAGTGGGAGACTGAAGGAAATATGCCCTAGAGGCAATAATAAAGTTATTATTTATTTCCTTACATCATGATAAATGTTTATTATTCATGCTAGAATTGTATTAACCGGAAACTTAGTACATGTGTGAATACATAGACAAAACATAGTGTCCCTAGTATGCCTCTACTTGACTAGCTTGTTAATCAAAGATGGTTATGTTTCTTAACCATAGACATGTGTTATCATTTGATGAACGGGATCACATCATTAGAAGAATGATGTGATGGACATGACCCATTCGTTAGCTTAGCATATGATTGTTACAGTTTCATTGCTACTGCTTTCTTCATGACTTATACATGTTCCTCAGACTATGAGATTATGCAACTCCCGAATACCGAGGAACACTTTGTGTGCTACCAAATGTCACGACGTAAAAGGGTGATTATAAAGGTGCTCTACAGGTGTCTCCGAAGGTGTTTGTTGGGTTGGCATAGATCAAGATTAGGATTTGTCAATCCGTGTTTCGGAGAGGTATCTCTGGGCCCTCTCGGTAATGCTCGTCACTATAAGCCTTGCAAGCATTGTAACTAATGAGTTAGTTTCGGGATGAAGTATTACGGAACGAGTAAAGAGACTTTCCGATAACGAGATTGAACTAGGTATGATGATACCGACGATCGAATCTCGGGCAAGTAACATACCGATGACAAAGGGAACCACGTATGTTGTTATGCGGTTTGACCGATAAAGGTCTTCATAGAATATGTAGGAACCAATATGAGCATCCATGTTCCACTATTGGTTATTGACCGGAGATGAGTCTCGGTCATGTCTACATAGTTCTCGAACCCGTAGGGTCCGCACGCTTAACGTTCGATCACGATATGTATTATGAGTTATGTGTTTTTGATGACCAAAGTTTGTTCGAAGTCCCGGATGAGATCACGAACGTGACAAGGAGTCTCTAAATGGTCGAGACATAAAGATTGATATATTGGACGGCTATATTCGGACACCAGAAGTGTTCCGGAAAAGTTTCGAATAAAACCGGAGTACCGATGGGTTACTGGAACCCCCCGGGGGAACTAATTGTTGGGGAACGTGGTAATTTAAAAAAAATCCTACGCACACGCAAGATCATGTTGATGCATAGAAATGAGAGGGGAGAGTGGTTCCATGTACCCACGTAGACCGAAAGCGGAAGCGTTATGACAACGCGGTTGATGTAGTCAAACGTCTTCACGATCCGACCGATCTTAGCACCGAATGTACGGCACCTCCGCGATCAGCACACGTTCAGCTCGGGGACGTACCTCGTACTCTTGATCCAGTTGAGGCCGAGGGAGAGTTTCGTCAACATGACAGCGTGGTGAAGGTGATGATGAAGTTACCGGCGCAGGGATTCGCCTAAGCACTACGACGATATGACCGAGGTGTGTAACTATGGAGGGGGCACCGAACACGGCTAAACAATGTAAACTTGCGTGTTCTAGGGTGCCCCCTGCCCCTGTATATAAAGGAGCTAGGGGGAGGCCGGCCGGACCTTAGGCGCGCCAAGGAGGGGAGGAGTCCTCCTCCTAGTAGGAGTAGGACTCCTCCTTTCCTAGTCTAGCTAGGAAGGGGGAAGGGGGAAGGAAGGAGAGGGAGAGGGAGAGGGAAAGATGGGCTGCGCCCCCTTCTCCTAGTCCAATTCGGACTCCCCTTGGGGGGGGGGCGCCACCTCCTGGGCTGCTGCCCTCTCTCTCCCCAAAGGCCCACTAAGGCTCAATACTTCCCCGGGGGGTTCCGGTAACCCCTCTAGCACTCCGGTTTTCTCCGAAGTCACCCAGAACTCTTCTGGTGTCCGAATATAGCCGTCCAATATATCAATATTTATGTCTCGACCATTTCGAGACTCCTCGTCATGTCCGTGATCACATCCGGGACTCCAAACTATCTTCGGTACATCAAAACACATAAACTCATAATACCGATCGTCATCGAACTTTAAGCGTGCGGACCCTACAGGTTCGAGAACTATGTAGACATGACCGAGACATGTCTCCGATCAATAACCAAAACCAATAGTGGAACCTGGATGCTCATATTGCTTCCTACATATTCTACGAAGATCTTTATCGGTGAAACCGCATAACAACATTTGTTGTTCCCTTTGTCATCGGTATGTTACTTGCCCGAGATTCGATCGTCGATATCTCGATACCTAGTTCAATCTCGTTACCAGCAAGTCTCCTTACTCGTTCTGCAATACTTCATCCCACAACTAACTCATTACTCACAATGCTTGCAAGGCTTATAGTGACGAGTATTACCGAGAGGGCCCAGAGATACCTCTCCCAAACACAGAGTGACAAATCCTAATATCGATCTATGCTAACCCAACAAACACCTTCGGAGACACCTGTAGAGCACCTTTATAATCACCCTTTTACATTGTGATGTTTGGTAGCACACAAAGTGTTCCTCCGGTATTCGGGAGTTGCATAATCTCATAGTCTGAGGAACTTGTATAAGTCATGAAGAAAGCAGTAGCAATGAAACTAACACGATCATAATGCTAAGCTAACGGATGGGTCATGTCCATCACATCATTCTCCTAATGATGTGATCCCGTTCATCAAATGAGAACACATTTCTATGGTTAGGAAACTTAACCATCTTTGATTAACGAGCTAGTCAAGTAGAGGCATGCTAGGGACTATATGTTTTGTCTATGTATTCACACATGTACTAAGTTTCTGGTTAATACAATTCTAGCATGAATAATAAACATTTATCATGAATTAAGGAAATAAATAATAACTTTATTATTGCCTCTAGGGAATATTTCCTTCAGTCTCCCACTTGTACTAGAGTCAATAATCTAGATTACATAGTAATCATTCTAACACCCATGGAGCTTTGGTGTTGATCATGTTTTGCTCGTGGGAGGCTTAGTCAACGGGTCTGCAACATTCTGATCCGTGCGTATTTTTCAAATCTCTATGTCCCCTTCTGACACTTGATGACGGATGGAATTGAAGTGTGTCTTGATGTGTTTGGTTCTCTTGTGAAATCTGGATTCCTTTTCCAAGGCAATTGCACAAGTATTATCACAAAAGATTTTCATTGGACCCGATGCACTAGGTATGACACCTAGATCGGATATGAACTCCTTCATCCAAACTCCTTCATTCGCTGCTTCCAAAGCAGCAATGTACTCCGCTTCACACGTAGATCCCGCCACGACGCTCTATTTGTAACTGCACCAACTGACAGCTCCTCCATTCAATAAAAATACGTATCCGGTTTGCGACTTAGATTCATCCGGATCAGTGTCAAAGCTTGCATCGACGTAACCATTTACGACGAGATCTTTTTCACATCCATAAACGAGAAACATATCCTTAGTCCTTTTCAGGTATTTCAGGATGTTCTTGACCGATGTCCAGTGCTCCACTTCAGGATTACTTTGGTACCTTCCTGCTATGCTTATAGCAAGACATACATCATCTCTGGTACACAGCATTGCATACATGATAGAACCTATGGTTGAAGCACATGGAATGACTTTCATTTTTTCTCTATCTTCTGCGGTGGTCGGTCTTTGAGTCTGACTCAATTTCACACCTTGTAACACGGGCAAGAACCCTTTCTTTGACTGATCCATTTTGAACTTCTTCAAAACTTTATCATGGTATGTGCTTTGTGAAAGTCCAATTAAGCGTCTTGATCTATCTCTATAGATCTTGATGCCCAATATGTAAGCAGCTTCTCCAAGGTCTTTCATAGAAAAACTCTTATTCAGGTATTCCTTTATGCTATCCAGAAATTCTATATCATTTCCAATCAATAATATGTCATCTACATGTAAGATCGGAAATTCTATAGAGCTCCCACTCACTTTCTTGTAAATACAGGCTTCTCAAAAAGTCTGTATAAAACCATATGCTTTGATCACATTATCAAAGCGTTTATTCCAACTCCGAGAGGCTTGCACCAGTCCATAAATGGATCGTTGGAGCTTGCACACTTTGCTAGCACTCTTTGGATCGACAAAACCTTCCGGTTGCATCATATACAACTCTTCTTCCAGAAATTCATTCAGGAATGTAGTTTTGACATCCATTTGCCAAATTTCATAATCATAAAATGCAGCAATTGCTAACATGATTCGGACAGACTTAAGCATCGCTACAGGTGAGAAAGTCTCATCGTAGTCAACTCCTTGAACTTGTCGAAAACCTTTCTCAACAAGTCGAGCTTAACAGTAACATTACCGTCTGCGTCGGTCTTCTTCTTAAAGATCCATTTATTTTCTATGGCTTGCCGATCATCGGGCAAGTCCACCAAAGTCCACCCTTTGTTCTCATACATGGATCCCATCTCAGATTTCATGCCCTCAAGCCATTTCGCGGAATCTGGGCTCATCATTGCATCCTCATAGTTCGTATGTTCATCATGGTCTACTAACATGACTTCCAGAACAGGATTACCGTACCACTCTGGTGCGGATCTTACTCTGGAAGACCTACGAGGTTTGGTTGTAACTTGATCTGAAGCTTCATGATCATCATCATTAGCTTCCTCCCTAATTTGTGTAGGAATCACATGAACTGATTTCTGCGATGAACTACTTTCCAATAAGGGAGCAGGTACAGTTACCTCATCAAGTTCTACTTTCCTCCCACTCACTTATTTTAGAGAAACTCCTTCTCTAGAAAGGATCCTTCTTAGCAACAAAGATTTTGCCTTCGGATCTATGATAGAAGGTGTACCCAACAGTTTCTTTTGGGTATCCTATGAAGACGCACTTCTCCGAATTGGGTTCGAGCTTATCAGGTTGAAGCTTTTTCACATAAGCATCGCAGCCCCAAACTTTAAGAAATGATAACTTTGGTTTCTTGCTAAACCACAGTTCATAAGGCATCATCTCAACAGATTTTGATGGTGCCCTATTTAAACTGAATGCATCTGTCTCTAGAGCATAACCCCAAAACGATAGCGGTAAATCAGTAAGAGACATCATAGATCGCACCATATCGAATAAAGTACGGTTATGACGTTCGGACACACCATTTCGTTGTGGTGTTCCAGGTGGCGTTAATTGTGAAACTATCCCATGTTGTTTCAAATGAAGACCAAACTCGTAACTCAAATATTCTCCTCCACGATTAGATCGTAGAAACTTTATTTTCTTGTTACGATGATTTTCCACTTCACTCCGAAATTCTTTGAACTTTTCAAATGTTTCAGACTTATGCTTCATTAAGTAGATATAACCATATCTGCTCAAAACATCTGTGAAGGTAAGAAAATAACGATACCCACCACGAGCATCAATGCTCATTGGACCGCATACATCGGTATGTACTATTTCCAACAAGTCAGTAGCTCGTTCCATTGTTCCGGAGAACGGAGTTTTAATCATCTTGCCCATAAGGCACGTTTCGCAAGCACCAAGTGATTCTTAATCAAGTGATTCCAAAAGTCCATCAGTATGGAGTTTCTTCATGCGCTTTATACTGATATGACCCAAATGACAATGCCACAAATAAGTTGCACTATCATTATTAAACTTCAATCTTTTGGCTTCAACACTATGAATATGTGTATCACTACTATCGAGATTCAATAAAAATAGACCACTCATCAGGGGTGCATGACCATAAAAGATATTACTCATATAAATAGAACAACCATTATTCTCTGATTTAAATGAATAACTGTCTCGCATTAAACAAGATCCAGATATAATGTTCATGCTCAACGCTGGCATCAAATAACAATTATTCAGGTCTAAAACTAATCCTGATGGTAGATGTAGAGGTAGCGTGCCGACCGCGATCACATCGACTTTGGAACCATTTCCCACGCGCATCATCACCTCATCCTTAGCCAATCTTCGCTTAATCCATAGCCCCTGTTTCGAGTTGCAAATATGAGCAATAGAACGAGTATCAAATACCCAGGCGCTACTGCGAGCATTAGTTAAGTACACATCAATAACATGTATATCAAATATACCTTTCACTTTGCCATCCTTCTTATCCGCCAAATACTTGGGGCAGTTTCGCTTCCAGTGACCAGTCCCTTTGCAGTAGAAGCACTCAGTTTCAGGCTTAGGTCCAGACTTGGGTTTCTTCTCTTGGGCAGCAACCTTTTTGCCGTTCTTCTTGAAGTTCCCTTTCTTCCCTTTACCCTTTTTCTTGAAACTAATGGTCTTATTGACCATCAACACTTGATGCTCCTTTTTGATTTCTACCTCTGCGACCTTTGGCATCACGAAGAGCTCGGGAATAGTCTTGTCCATCCCTTGCATATTATAGTTCATCATGAAGCCTTTATAGCTTGGTGGCAGTGATTGAAGAACTCTGTCAATGACATAATCAACTGGAAGATCAACTACCAGCTGAGTCAAGTGATTATGATACCCAGACATTTTGAGTATGTGCTCACTGACATAACTATTCTCCTCCATTTTGCAGCTGTAGAACTTGTTGGAGACTTCATATCTCTCAACTCAGGCACTTGCTTGAAATATTAACTTCAACTCTTGGAACATCTCATATGCTCCATGACATTCAAAACATCTTTGAAGTCCCGATTCTAAGTCGTAAAGCATGGCACACTTAACTATCGAGTAGTCATGAGCTTTGCTCTGCCAGACGTCATCAGTAGCATTTGCAGTAGGCCTGGCACCCAGCGGTGCTTCCAGGATGTAATTCTTCTGAGAAGCAATGAGGATAATACTCAAGTTACGGACCCAGTCCGTGTAGTTGCTGCCATCATCTTTCAACTTAGCTTTCTCTAGGAACGCATTAAAATTCAAAGGAACGGTAGCATGAGCCGTTGATCTACAACAACATAGACATGCAAAATACTATCAGGTACTAAGTTCATGATAAGTTAAAGTTCAATTAATCATATTACTTAAGAACTCCCACTTAGATAGACATCTCTCTAATCATCTAAATGATCACGTGATCCAAATCAACTAAACCATGTCCGATCATCAAGTGAGATGGAGTAGTTTTCAATGGTGAAAATAACTATGTTGATCATATCTACTATATGATTCACGCTCGACCTTTCAGTCTTAGTGTTCCGAGGCCATATCTGCATATGCTAGGCTCGTCAAGTTTAACCCGAGTATTCTGCGTGTGCAAAACTGGCTTGCACCCGTTGTATGCGAACGTAGAGCTTATCACACCCGATCATCACGTGGTGTCTCGGCACGATGAACTATAGCAATGGTGCATACTCAGGGAGAACACTTGTACCTTGAAATTTAGTAAGGGGTCATCTTATAATGCTACCGACGTTCTAAGCAAAATAAGATGCATAAAGGATAAACATCACATGCAATCAAAATATGTGACATGATATGGCCATCATCATCTTGTGCTCATGATCTCCATCACCGAAGCAACGTCATGATCTCCATCGTAGCATTGTTGTCGTCTCGCCACCTATTGTTACTACGACTATCGCTACCGCTTAGTGATAAAGTAAAACAATTACATGGCAATTGCATTGCATATAATAAAGCGACAACCACATGGCTCCTGCCAGTTGCCGATAACTTTGTTACAAAACATGATCATTGTGACGCCCTCGATTCAATCGTACACTAATCGTACACACAAATGTGTATGATCAAGATCAGGGACTCACGGGAAGATATCACAACACAACTCTAGACACAAATAAAATAATACAAGCTTTATATTACAAGCCAGGGGCCTCGAGGGCTCGAATACATAACTCGATACACAAGAGTCAGCGGAAGCAACAATATCTGAGTACAGACATAAGGTTAACAAGGATGCCTTAAGAAGGCTAGCACAAAAGCAACACGATCGAAGAGGCAAGGCCTCCTGACTGGGACCTCCTAACTACTCCTGGTCGTGGACGGCCTCCATGTAGTAGTATCCGTCAGCGGTGGCATCTGGCTCCAGGGATCCACCATCTGGTTGCATCAACCGGAAAGAATAAAGAAGGGGGAAAATGGGGTAGCAAAGCAACCGTGAGTACTCATCCAAAGTACTCGCAAGCATCAGATCTATACTAGGTATGCATTGGTATCAAATGGAAGGTTTGTATCTGTGGACTGAACTGCAGAAAGCCAGAATAGAGGGGGAAGGCCTAGCCTATCAAAGACTAGCATCTTCAAGCAGCTCCAAGCATCTTGCAGCATGTAGGAGAGTAAAGAATAGCAGTTTAATTAACAAACATGTTGTAACATTAATGCCCAGAGATCCTTCCTCGACTCCCTGCGAGAAAGCAATCCCGGAGCCACAAATCTCAAGTATCCATTTCTAGTTATATAAGATCAGGATACAAGTCTGAACATCCATTACCGTGGACACGGCTATTAACTGATAATCTTCCCTGCAGGGGTGCACCACGTCTTCCAACACGCTTGATTACTCAAGCAAGACACACTTTCCTGGGTCATGCCCGACCTTGAAAAATCAACACGTCATAGCCCTACCTAGGCTCAGCAGAGAGGTCCCCGCCGGTCTGCCTCCTAAGTACTCCGGGGTCTGGGCTCATCGCCCGTTGCACTCCGGGTCGTTGCGAGCAGGGCGGACCAGGCTCCACCACTACAGGATGGTGCCGGCCCAGCCGTGCCGCGGTGCTGAACTGGACGTCTGACAAAGCTTCGGTTGATACTGCGACGTTGAGGCCCATAACTATTCTCGCGTGGTGGTTAGTGCCTAAAGGCCAAAGGCCAACTCAGAACAAATACCCAAACCATAGTGTATTTTAGCTTGCGGGGACGAGCAGAGACTCATGATCGACGTGACCATGTCGCCCCGTCTCGTGGACTTACGGCAAGGGACCACAATGCCCGGCCGTGCCATGTCATTATCTTGCGGGTGCTCTCCGGGCCCACCCGACTTTCCCAAAGGTCTCAAGTAAAGTCAAGGTAACTGTGTGTCCAAACATGAAGGGGAAAACCCGAGGAATCGCCCCCGGTGGATTCCACTCGATGTAATCATCAAGCTGAATGTAAGAGGAACCACCCTCGAGGTTCACACTTGAGTGTTGCACGACAGAGCCGTATCAGGAATGGTGAAGAAGGAACCACCCTCGATGACCACGACTGAATAGCTACACTACAGAGATCTCATCAGGAGTGATGTATGAGGTTCCACCCTCGGCACTCTATGGTAACTTTGTAGAGTCAAGCAACAAAAAGGGGAGTGATGTGATGTGAGGTGTCGGGCTCCGGTCGTTGATCATGTTGATCGTGTCGTCGATGATGAAGCAGGGGAAACAAGGACAAGGTGGGGGTCACTGATGGATCACTAGCCAACCTATCCTAAGCAGTTTAGGATAAGCAGGTAAGGGACAACAACAGGTACAAAAGCAGGCTATGCATCAGAATAGGAGCAATCAATTATAGTAGCAAAATCTAATGCAAGCATGAGAGAATGGAATGGGCAATATCGGGATGATCAAAGGGGGGCGCCTGGAAGCTCCACTAAAAAGGGAAGAAGGGTCGTCGGTGACGTAGTTGATCACAGGGGCATCAGCAGCGGTCTCGGAGTCTACCAGAGAGAATAGGGGGAAGAAACAGTAAATACAAGCAAACATATGCATAACAATACAATAAGCGGTGCTAGTGGTGTTCTAACACAGTGCTAGGCGATACTGGCGAAGGGGGAAACATCTAGGAAAGTTTTTCCGGTTCCGGACGTCTGTCAGACAAATGAACCAGAGGGGAAAGGTTCGACTTTTTCTATGCTAGGGACATGTGGCGGATGAACAGACCGCATATTCAGATTTGTCTCGTTGTTCTGAGCAACTTTCATGTACAAAGTTTTGCGATCCGAGCTACGGTTTAATTTCTATGAAATTCCAAAGATTTAAACATTACTCGAAAAAACCCTGAAATTTCACCAAGTCTGAGAATTCATCAGTTTTTGTTTAAACATCACTTAGCGGTTTTCCGGAGGCTATAGCTATTGTTTTGTACAATCTATGAGTTAGTGCCTTATATCAATTTTGAGCATTTTTCTATGAACTACATGTTAGTAACACTTTCATCCATATTAGAGTTCATTTGCTCGATCAACAACAGCTCTAAACTAGCTATGAAAATAAAGTTGTTTTCCGGTTTTTCTATTAACAGAACATAACATTTTGAGATTTTCATAGGATTTAATCCACGCATTATCTAAAATAGGTCCAATGGAACAAAATGAAGCTTGTTACGTCTACTTTACGTTCTTATAATTTTTACCCATTTAGGACTTGTCTTATTGCTGTTTAGGGGCTGTCTAAGGGGTTACTCGAAGTAATATTAGAAAAGCTAGCTAGCAGCTACAGTAGCTAGCACCTGTTAGCATCGGCAGCAGCGGACAAGTAGCAAGCAGTAGCAGCAGACGAGTACCAAGCAGCAGCAGTAGTGGCCAACCGGAAGTAGTAACCACAGGTAGCAGCAGGCAAGCAGCAATGGCAGCGTCTATGCACCGGCACCAGCAAGAGCAGCTCCAGCGTGGAGCAGTAGCAATACGCAGCAGCGACGGGCAGCAACAGAGCGGCAACAGCAACGACTGCGATTAGGCAAGCAACAAGAGTGCTAGGCGACAGCGGCGGTGCTCAGCTGATACGTCCATTTTGCATCATGCTTTTATATCGATATTTTTTGCATTATGGGTTGTTATTAGACGTTATGTCACAATACTTATGGCTATTCTCTCTTATTTTACAAGGTTTAGCATGAAGATGGAGAATGCCGGCAGCTGGGATTCTGGGCTGGAAAAGGAGAAAATATTGGAAACCTATTCTGCACAACTCCAAAAGTCCTGAAACTCCACGAAAGTCATTTTTGGAATTAATGATAATTATTCAGTGGAAGAAGTACCAGAGGGGGCCCACACCCTGGCCACGAGCGTGGGGGGCGTGCCCACCCTTATAAGGCGCGCCCCCTGCCTCGTGGGCCCCCTGGTGACCCTCCGGTGCCCATCTTCTGCTATATGAAGTCTTTTACCCTGGAAAAAAAATCATAAGCAAGCTTACAGGATGAAACTCCACCGCCACGAGGCGGAACCTTGGTGGAACCAATCTAGGGCTCCGGCGGAGCTGTTCTGCCGAGGAAACTTCCCTCCGGGAGGGGGAAATCATCACCATCGTCATCACCAACGATCCCCTCATCGGGAGGGGGTCAACCTCCATCAACAACTTCACCAGCACCATCTCCTCTCAAACCCTAGTTCGTCTCTTGTATCCAATCTCTGTACAAAAACCTCAGATTGGTACCCGTGGGTTGCTAGTAGTGTTGATTACTCCTTGTAGTTGATGCTAGTTGGTTTATTTGGTGGAAGATCATATGTTCAAATACTTAATGCATATTAATACCCCTTTGATCATGAACATGAATATTCTTTATGAGTTGTTACGTTTGTTCCTGAGGATATGTGTGAAGTCTTGCTATTAGTATTCATGTGAATTTGGTATTCGTTCGATATTTTGATGAGATGTATGTTGTCTCTCCTCTAGTGGTGTTATGTGAACGTCGACTACATGACACTTCACCATTGTTTGGGCCTATAGGAAGGCATTGGGAAGTAATAAGTAGATGATGGGTTGCTAGAGTGACAGAAGCATAAACCCTAGTTTATAAGTTGCTTCGTAAGGGGCTGATTTGGATCCATATGTTTCATGCTATGGTTAGGTTTACCTTAATACTTCTTTTGTAGTTGTGGATGCTTGCAATAGGGGTTAATCATAAGTGGGATGCTTGTCTAAGAAAGGACAGTACCCAAGCACCGGTCCACCCACATATCAAATTATCAAAGTAACGAACGCGAATCATATGAGCGTGATGAAAACTAGCTTGACGATAATTCCCATGTGTCCTCGGGAGCGCTTTTCTCATTATAATAATTTGTCTAGGCTTTTCCTTTGCTACAAAAAGGATTGGGACACCTTTCTGCACCTTATTTACTTTTATTGCTTGTTACTTGTTACAAATTATCTTATCACAAAACTATCTGTTACCTACAATTTCAGTGCTTGCAGAGAATACCTTACTGAAAACCGCTTGTGATTTCCTTCTGCTCCTCGTTGGGTTCGACACTCTTACTTATCGAAAGGACTACGATAGATCCCCTATACTTGTGGGTCATCAAGACTCTCTTCTAGAGCCATTGCCGGGGAGTGAAGCGCCTTTGGTGAGTGGAACTTGGTAAGGAAACATTTATATAGTGTGCTAAAATTTACTGTCACTTGTTACTATGGAAACTAACCCTTTGAGGGGCTTGTTCGGGGTATCTTCACCCTGACCAATAGAGAAAAGAGTTGCTCCTCAACCTACTGAACCTACTGAAAATGTTTACTTTGAAATTCCTTCAGGTATGATAGAGAAACTGGTAGCTAATCTCTTTGCAGGAGATGGAACATTGCATCCCGATTTACACCTTATCTATGTGGATGAAGTTTGTGGATTATTTAAGCTTGCAAGTATGCTCGATGATGTTTTTAAGAAGAAGGTCTTCCCTTTATCTTTGAAGGGAGACGCATTGACATGATATAGGCTATGTGATGATATGGGATCTTGGGACTATAAACGATTGAAATTGGAATTTCTCTAGAAGTTTTATCCTATGCATCTTGTTCATCGTGATCGTAATTATATATATAATTTTTGGCCTCGAGAAGGAGAAAGTATCTCTCAAGCTTGGGGGAGGCTTAATTCAATGTTATATTCATGCCCCAATCATGAGCACTAAAGAGAATTGATTATTCAAAACTTTTATGCTCGGCTTTCTCTCAATGATCGCACCATGCTCGATACTTCTTGTGCTGGTTCTTATATGTTGAAGACTATTGAATTCAAGTGGGATTTATTGGAAAGAATTAAACGCAACTCTGAAGATTGGGGTTCCGACGATGGTAAGGAGTCAGGTATGACACCTAAGTTTGATTTTGTTAAGTCTTTTATGGATACCGATGCTTTTCGTGGATTTACCACTAAATATGGACTTGACTCTGAGATAGTAGCTTCTTTCTGTGAATCATTTGCTACTCATGTTGATCTCCCTAAGGAGAAGTGGTTTAAATATAATCCTCCCACTGAAGTAAAAGTAGTTGCACCTATTACAGTTGAAGAAAAGATTATCACTTATAATGATCCTATTGTTCCTACTACTTATGTTGAGAAACCACCTTACCCTGTTAGGATAAAGGATCATGCTAAAGCTTCAACTGTTGTTCGTAAGAGTAATACTAGAACATATACACCTCCTGAGAAAATTAAAGTTGAACCTAGTATTGCTATGGTTAAAGATCTCTTGGCCGATAATATTGATGGGCATGTTATTTATTTCTGTGATGAAGCTGCTAATATTGCTAGACCCGATCCTAAGATACATAGACTCGTTGTAGACATGCCTGTTATTTCTGTTAAAATAGGAGATCATTGTTATCATGGCTTATGTGATATGGGTGCTAGTGCTAGTGCAATACCTTTTTCCTTATATGAAGAAATTATGCATGATATTGCACCTGCTGAGTTAGAAGAAATTGATGTTACAGTTAAGCTTGCCAATAGAGATACTATTCAGCATTTGGGATTGTTAGAGATGTTGAAGTCTTGTGTGGGAAAGTTAAATATCCTTCTGATTTTCTTGTTCTTGGTTCCCCACAAGATAGCTTTTGTCCCATTATATTTGGTAGACCCTTCTTGAATACTGTCAATGCTAGGATTGATTGTGAAATGGATGTTGTTACAATTGGCTTGGGGGATATGAAACATGAGTTTACTTTTGCTAAATTTCGTAGACAACCCCATGATAAAGAATTGCCTAGTAAAGATAAATTGTTGGTCTTGCTTCTATTGTCGTGCCTCCAACTGATCCTTTAGAACAATATTTGCTAGACCATGAAAATGATATGTTTATGAATGAAAGAAGGGAAATAGATGGAGTATTCTTTAAACAGGGACCTATTCTGAAACACAACTTGCCTGTTGAAATCCTAGGGGATCCCCCTCCACCCAAGGGTGATCCCGTGTTTGAGCTTAAACCATTATCTGATACTCTTAAATATGCTTATCTTGATGAAAAGAAGATATATCTTGTTATTATTAGTGCTAATCTTTCAGAGCATGAAGAGGAAAGATTGTTGAAAACTCTGAAGAAGCACCGTGCTGCTATTGGATATACTCTTGACGATCTTAAGGGCATTACTCCCACTTTATGCCAACATAAAATAAATTTGGAAGAAGACGCCAAACCAGTTAGAGATCATCAACGACGGTTAAATCCTAAAATGAAAGAAGTGGTAAGAAAGGAAATACTAAAGCTCCTCGAGGCAGGTATAATTTATCCCGTTGCTGATAGTCAGTGGGTAAGTCCTGTCCATTGTGTCCCTAAGAAGGGAGGTATTACTGTTGTTCCTAATGATAAAGATGAATTGATCCCACAAAGAATTATTACAGGTCATAGGATGGTAATTGATTTTTGTAAATTAAATAAGGCTACTAAAAAAGATCATTACCCTTTACCTTTTATTGATCAAATGCTAGAAAGACTATCCAAACATACACATTTCTTCTTTCTAGATGGTTATTCTGGTTTCTCTCAAATACCTGTGTCAGTGGATGATCAAGCAAAGACTACTTTTACTTGCCCTTTCCGTACTTTTGCTTATAGATGTATGCCTTTTGGTTTATGTAATGCACCTACTACCTTTCAAAGATTAATGATGGCTATATTCTCTGACTTTTGTGAAAAGATTTGTGAGGTATTCATGGATGATTTCTCCGTTTATGGATCCTCTTTTGATGATTGCTTGAGCAATCTTGATCGGGTTTTGCAGAGATGCGAAGACACTATCTCGTCTTCAATTGGGAGAAGTGCCACTTTATGGTTAATGAAGGCATTGTCTTGGGGCATAAAATTTCTGAAAGAGGTATTGAAGTTGATAAAGCTAAAGTTGACGCTATTGAAAAGATGTCGTGTCCCAAGGACATTAAAGGCATAAGAACTTTCCTTGGTCATGCCGTTTTTATAGGAGGTTCATTAAGGACTTTTCTAAAATCTTTAGGCCTCTGACTAATTTATTGCAAAAAGATATTCCCTTTGTCTTTGATGATAATTGTGTCGAAGCATTTGAAATACTTAAGAAGGCTTTTATTTCTGCACCTATTGTTCAACCACCTGATTGGAATTTACCCTTTGAAATTATGTGCGATGCTAGTGATTATGCTGTAGGTGTTGTTCTAGGACAAAGACTTGATAAGAAATTAAATTTTATTCAATATGCTAGTAAAACTCTAGACACTGCTCAAAGAAATTATGCTACTACTGAAAAAGAATTATTAGCAGTTGTATTTGCTTGTGATAAGTTGACCTTATATTGTTGATTCTAAAGTAACTATTCACACTGATCATGCTACTATTAAATATCTTATGGAAAATAAATATGCTAAGCCTAGACTTATTAGATGGGTTCTCTTGTTCCAAGAATTTGATTTGCATATTATTGATAGAAAGGGAGCTGAGAACCCCGTTGCAGACAACCTGTCTAGGTTAGAGAATGTTCTTGATGACCCACTACCTATTGACGATAGCTTTCCTGATGAACAATTAGCTGTCATAAATGCTTCTCGTACTGCTCCATGGTATGCTAATTATGCTAATTATATTGTTGCTAAATTTGTACCACCTAGTTTCACATACCAGCAAAAGAAAAAGTTATTCTATGATTTAAGACATTACTTCTGCGATGACCCACACCTTTATAAAGAAGGAGTAGATGGTGTTATTAGACGTTGTGTACCTGAGCATGAACAGGAACAGATCCTACGCAAGTGTCACTCCAAGGCATATGGAGGACACCACGCTGGAGATAGAACTGCACATAAGGTATTGCAATCCGGTTTTTATTGGCCTACTCTCTTCAAAGATGCCCGTAAGCTTGTCTTGTCTTGTGATGAATGTCAAAGAATTGGTAATATTAGTAGACATCAAGAAATGCCTATGAATTATTATCTTGTTATTGAACCATTTGATGTTTGGGGCTTTGATTATATGGGACCGTTTCCTGCCTCTAATGGGTATACACATATTTTAGTCGTTGTTGATTACATTACTAAGTGGGTAGAAGCTATTCCAACTAGTAGTGCTGATCATAACACCTCTATTAAGATGCTTAAAGAAGTTACTTTTCCGAGGTTTGGAGTCCTTAGATACTTAAAGACTGGTGGTGGTTCACATTTTATTCATGGTGCTTTTCGTAAAATGCTTGCTAAGTATGACGTTAATCATAGAATTGCATCTTCTTATCACCCACAGTCTAGTGGACAAGTAGAGTTGAGTAATAGAGAGCTCAAATTAATTTTGCAAAAGACGGTTAATAGATCTAGAAAGAATTGGTCCAAGAAACTTGATGATGCATTATGGGCCTATGGAACTGCATATAAGAATCCTATGGGTATGTCTCCATATAAAATGGTTTATGGGAAAGCAAGTCACTTACCTCTGGAACTTGAACATAAGGCATATTGGGCCATTAAAGAGCTCAATTATGATTTCAAACTTGCCGGCGAGAAGAGGTTATTTGACATTAGCTCACTTGATGAATGGAGAACCCAGGCCTATGAAAATGCCAAGTTGTTTAAAGAAAAAGTTAAAAGATGGCATGACAAAAGGATACAAAAGCTGAGTTTAACGTAGGTGATTATGTGTTGCTATTCAACTCTTGCTTAAGATTTTTTGCAGGAAAACTTCTCTCTAAATGGGAAGGCCCTTACGTTATCGAGGAGTACTATCATTCCGGTGCCATAAAAATCAACAACTTCAAAGGCACAAATCCGAAGGTGCTGAACGGTCAAAGAATCAAACATTATATCTTAGGTAATCCTATAAATGTTGAAACTAATACTATTGAAACCGTAAACCCGGAGGAATACATAAGAGACACTTTCCAGAACATTTCAGACTTCGAAAAGGAATAGGTATGTGGTACGGTAAGTAAACCGACTCCAAAACAGTTCTAACAACATTTTTTCTCTGTTTTGGAATATTTAAGAAAATAGGAAAATAAGAAGTAGTCCGGGAAGGACACGAGGAGTCCACAAGGGTGGAGGGCGTGCCCCCCTACCTCGTGGGCACCTCGTGTGCTCTCCGGATTCCATCTTCTTGCACGCTACTTCTTTTGGTTGGTAAAAATTCATTATATAATCTCCTGAATATTTTGACCACCGTATCACGCAAAAATCTTCTGTTTTTGTTTAAAGCTGTTTTTCTGACAGATCTAGAGCACCATGACGTCTTCAAGCGCTCCCAAGGACAAGTTTTTCGAGAGGGTCATCAACCCCTATCTCGCGGAGGTGCTGCATCACCCTCAAACCATTGAGATGCGTGAGGGGGTGCTGCACATCCACGGTGTGGAGGGACCAAGGTGTACCGGAAGCGTGGAGACAAAGCTCAAAGCGATGGAACAACAAGTTTTCAAGTGCCAAGGGATGGTGGAGCGCGTACTTAACGCCAACCAGATGATGATTGCGGAGTTCACCAACAACCACAAGCTGGACGCCAAGAACATTGGGGATACCATCTTCAAGCTTCATGAGAAAATTGAGCACCTCCAAGCCCAGATCTATGACCTGCAAAACCAAAACTATGAGTATGAATATAGATTCAAGAGGATGAGTTTGGCTGCAGATTTGAGGATCCGAGAGACTCGATCATCCTTCTATGATGGTGAGCCTATGCCTTGGAAGACGGACGACAAGCCTACATCATCAACAACTCCTTCTTCACCACCTCCGAGGACATAATCACATGGGTATGGGCACTCCCCTTGGCAACTGCCAAGCTTGGGGGAGGTGGCCCGGTATTGTATCACCATCACACCCCTATCTTTATCGTTTTACTTAGTTCGATCCTTTTGGTAATATCTTGATCTAGTAGAATAAAGTTTTGGTATGAATTAGTTTTGAGTTTTGCCTTGTGATTCATCTATGTAGTCGAGTCCGTGAGCTATATATAATAAAGATTAGTGTTGAGTCAAGGGCTTTGCTATCTTGCTATGATCTTAAGTGCACAAAAGAATAAAAAGAAATAAAAGAATTCATATTGATCTTATGGATAGTAATGACTTCACACATAAAGAGTATGAGGCTTAAAAGTTGTTGAGAGTTGGCAAACATTGTTTTGGTCATCGTTGCAATTAATAGGAAGTAATAAAGAAAGAGAGGTTTTCACATATAAATATACTATCTTGGACATCTTTTATGATTGTGAGCACTCATTAAAGTATGACATGCTAAAGAATTTATGTTGGACAAGGAACACAACGTAATGGGTTATGTTTTCTCACATCTCAGTTAAAGTATATTGTCATGGATCATTCAAACATGTTGAGCTTGCCTTTCCCCCTCATTCTAGCCAAATTCCTTGCACCAAGTAGAGATACTACTTGTGCTTCCAAATATCCTTAAACCCAGTTTTTCCATGAGAGTCCACCATACCTACCTATGGATTGAGTAAGACCCTTCAAGTAAGTTGTCATGTTGCAAGCAATAAAAATTTCTCTCTAAATATGTATGACTTATTAGTGCGGAGAAAATAAGCTTTATACGATCGTGTGATATGGAAGTAATAAAAGCGACGGACTGCAAAATAAAGGTTCATATCACAAGTGGCAATATAAAGTTGACGTTCTTTTGCATTAAGATTTCATGCATCCAACCAAAAAGCACATGACAACCTCTGCTTCCCTCTGCGAAGGGCCTATCTTTTACATTATGCAAGAGTCAAGGTGATCTTCTGCTATATGAAGTCTATTACCTTGGAAAAAATCATAAGCAAGCTTATGGGACGAAACTCCACCGCCACAAGGCGGAACCTTGGCGGAACCAATCTAGGGCTCCGGTGGAGCTGTTCTGCCGGGGAAACTTCCCTCCGGGAGGGGGAAATCATCACCATCGTCATCACCAACGATCCCCTCATCAGGAGGGTTCAATATCCACCAACATCTTCACCAGCACCATCTCCTCTCAAACCCTAGTTCGTCTCTTGTATCCAATCTCTGTACCAAAACCTCAGATTGGTACCTGTGGGTTGCTAGTAGTGTTAATTACTCCTTGTAGTTGATGCTAGTTGGTTTATTTGGTGGAAGATCATATGTTCAGATCCTTAATGCATATTAATACCCCTCTGATCATGAACATGAATATGCTTTGTGAGTAGTTACGTTTGTTCCTGAGGACATGGGTGAAGTCTTGCTATTAGTAGTCATGTGAATTCGGTATTCATTCGATATTTTGATGAGATGTATGTTGTCTCTCCTCTAGTGGTGTTATGTGAACGTCGACTACATGACACTTCACCATTGTTTGGGCCTAGAGGAAGGCATTGGGAAGTAATAAGTGGATGATGAGTTGCTAGAGTGACAGAAGCTTAAACCCTAGTTTATAAGTTGCTTCGTAAGGGGCTGATTTGGATCCATATGTTTCATGCTATGGTTAGGTTTACCTTAATACTTATTTTGTAGTTGTGGATGCTTGCAATAGGGGTTAATCATAAGTGGGATCCATAAGAATTTGTCCAGGCTTGTCCTTTGCTACAAAAAGGATTGGGCCACCTTGCTGCACCTTATTTACTTTTATTGCTTGTTACCTGTTACAAATTATCTTATCACAAAACTATCTGTTACCTACAATTACAGTGCTTGCGGAGAATACATTACTGGAAACCGCTTGTCATTTCCTTCTGCTCCTCATTGGGTTCGACACTCTTACTTATCAAAAGGACTACGATAGATCCCCTATACTTGTGGGTCATCATTAGCGTGTAGGCTGGCAGCGAGAGGCCAGGCAGGGCGCATGTGGGTGCTAGCGCGGAGGCAAGCGCGGCGGGCAGGAAGCAATGGCAGGCGCTGGGAAGGAGGTGTGCGGGCACGGGCGGCGCCGGTGGGTGCGGCGCACACGAACAGCGTCGGGGTGCGGGCGGGCGCACGACAAGGGTGGGCGCGGGGCTCGTTCGGGCACGACCAGGGTGGGCGCGGTGAGCACAAGCTCACCGCGAGCGCGGGCACGGCGTTGGCACGTACCTACGACGGAAAAGAAGAAGAACGGGAGGGGTTTAGACGGGTGGCTCACCGAGCGGCACATGGTGGCTGGCGGTAGTTTAGTAGCAGTAGGGCTTGACGTAGATAGGGGTTCGCCGGTGGCCGACGTGGAGGCGAGCTCGAAGCCGAAGAGTCGGGCCTCCCCAGCTCCTGATGTTGGGCGAGAGGACGAGGCCGAGGCCCGTGCAGCTACTGAATGCCCTAGCACAGCTCGGGGTGGTGCCGGAGCGCGTGGACGACGACGCGCGGCAACAGGAGGTGTTCGGTGAGGCGGGGGTTCTGAGGAGGGGAGGCACAGAGGGAGAGGGAGGAGAAGTGGATCTGGGAGGGGGCTCGAGGAGGAGTGAGGCCAGGGGGCCAGGGGAGGCAGGGCATTGCCCTTATCACTTCCCCTCTCGATGCCTGCGAGGTGGTCGGGCGGGAGCCCGGCTCTGTAGTGATGCGCTCGGGGAATAGGAGAAGGCGACTGGGGAGGGAGAGGGCCGTTGGGCCGGTTCGGTGGCAAGGCCCAGGGGCAGGGGAATTCCTTTTATCTTTTACTTTCGCTTTTTTAAACCGTTTTCTTTTAACATCCTCCGTTTGCATTTAGTTTAAGTAGCAAATGAATTTTGGTGAGCAAGAAACTTGGCACATAACTCAAGCACATTATTTCTAGGAGTCACAAAAATTTTGAGGCCAAAAGGAGTTGTCTAACCATTTTTAGAAATTGAAAAGGTCAATTTTAAATGTTGAGAGACCACTAAATAACTTTTCAGGGGCACTTGGGAATCCAAAATAGGTTGGTTCCAACATGACAAATAACCAGAGATTATTTGCCACACTTTGAACATTTTAGCTTTCATGTTCGAAAACTTTGAGTTTTGGACTTTAATTTGAACTTGAAATTTGAACCGGTTACGAACCAACGCGAGTTTATCAAGAGTAATCATGGTGATGTGGCATCATTAGCAGAGGATTACTGTAGCTTAATTATCCGAGCATCAAAATTCTCCTCCACTACAAGAAATCTCATCCTGAGATTTAAGGGGTGAAGTAAGGGGGAAAGACTCGAGAAGGACGGAGCTCAACACAAGATAGGTACCTGGGGGCTATCTCAGTTAACGTGGCATAGAGGCATCTCTCGAGTTGATATTTAAGAAAGACGTCGAGAGCAAGGTAAGTAGTTGCAATAAGAAGCTTAAACCAGGTAGGCAATCGTTCGTTGCCTGAAATAGAGGGTGAATGTGGTTCAGAGCAATGGGAATAAGTATTGCGCCTCATACCAGAATAGATCACTAGGAAGGTGGCTCATGATTTACCTACGAAGCCAAGTGGGAGGAAAACTCTAGAAACAGGGGTATACAGGTGAGTCAGGTTTCAATCCGGTGGAACTATAGGTTATGGGCCCACCATGTGGGTTAAAAGCAGGAAGGGTGCTAACATTTGCACGGTCATGATAACAAGGCAACAACGTTGGTACCAAGGGCGAGGGACGAAGAGAACCATTTTCCTGCTTGTTCAGACGAGGCAGACCAATAAGCAAAGTTCTCGTCCATCGGTGGTTACCGGAATGTCATCAACAATAGTAACAAGGTCTTACTGACAGAGTTTGTACACCGAGGTGTTTACATATGCAGGGAATTATCACTGCTGGGATATGTTAGGTTATAAGAAAGGTTAAACAAAACAATGGAAAGGAAAGTGTAGACTCGAATCAGTTATCGGTGTTATCGAGTGACTAACTTCTCAGAACCCGTGGAAAATTGGAATCAACGAGAAATAATAGTTTATAAAGAACTCATAAGAAGTTATGTAGTTCCATGATATTCTCGAGGTACCACAAGGTAATACTCGAAGGTAGAAAGGATAGAGGTTGGAAAGGTGAAAAGACCTGCAAAAGACAAGTACTTTAACTCATCCGAGAAATGGGGTCAAAGAAGAAAAATATGATCGGAACCATGGTTCCAAAGGACCAAATATAGATACCAGAGGAACTTATCACAAGGGGATTATTGTTATAACAAGAAGCTTCCATGATAAGTTCCACATCGGGTCCATGGGCATGAACACAAAGGTTCAAGGTCGACTCCCACTTCATCAATGCATAACCTTCCATTTACTTGTCGTCTTCGACGATGTTGAAGAGGTCATAATTTATCCGAAGAACGCCAATAGATATAACTCACAGAATCTTCGGCCTCACACAGATTAGGCAAGGTGTAGGTTCAACCCACTGGGGCATCTTATGAACGTATACCACAAACTTCACGAGTAAATAACTCAAACTCGAAAGTAGAGCATGGTTGGGGAAGCAGAGGATACAATTTACCAAGGGCATTATGTATCCGAGGAAAAGCTCACAAGGTGATTGAATATGAAGGACACTGTCGGATAAAATCCAACAAAGGACCTTATGGTCCACAAGGGATCTGATGTGAGTATCGATACTCACCCAGAAGAAGAAAGAATGCAAGGATATCAGACTATAGAAACAACTAACTAATTCAAAGCTCAAATGCAAAGGAATTATGATTTCCAAAACGGTGGATCAGAAGCAGAGGCACTGATCAAAGACAAGTAAGTTGAATAGACACAGATCAACAATCAATCATGGCTTGATTTGTCGAACACCAGCTCATGTCCGGAGTGATGTCTAAGTAGAAGGGAAGAATTCTAGTTATCATTGATGATTGCAAGCATTCACTAATATATCGAATCAAATGTTAAAAATGACGATGACCAAGGATACTGCTGAATATTGCCAGACATATGGAAAGTATCCATAATGCAAGCAGACAAGTATTTGCAGAGCAATTGTTGGAGAGAATTATCGGAAGATTGGATAGTATTTCAAGGCATCTTGTAAAAACAAGAGCAACTGGGGATGAAGATATGAACGACAATGGTAGGTAGTTACCCATAAGGATTTATCGGTGGTAGGGATCGCAATAGCGACGGGCACAAGGGTCTTGGGAAAACATCAGAGAGTATCTTCAGAGTCTTCTGGTGCACCAAGCAATCTTCTTGAGTAAGGGGCTCTCCGGGAGAACGTATTTACGAGAGCCTAGGGTTAGAGTTAGCAAAAATCATTTAACCCGAATAGAAGAGAGATCAGAATCTCAGAGTATAGACGAGGAATAAAAGATCCTAATACCACCCAATGGCGATGTGGGCCTGTAAGCCACGCAACCATGTTAGTAAATCAGTTTTTCAAAGACTAGACTCAACTTCGGCTTAGGAGTTGGAAAGGGGGATCCTACAGGCAGTCAGCTCTGATACCAACTTGTGACGCCCCCAATTCAATCATACACTAATCATACACGCAAATGTGTACGATCAAGATCAGGGACTCACAGGAAGATATCACAACACAACTCTAGACACAAATAAAATAATACAAGCTTTATATTACAAGCCAGGTGCCTCGAGGGCTCGAATACATAACTTGATACACAAGAGTCAGCGGAAGCAACAATATCTGAGTACAAACATAAGGTTAAAAGGAATTGTCGGGGGATGAACCCCGGGCAGGCAACGGAACCCGGATCCTTTTAAAAAACAATGGGGCCAGCATTTCCCCTCAAGCCGGGCCGCGCTTGGCCGGGTTGCTTGACCCGGCCAGGCCCCTCGACCCGGCCGAACACTCCGACCCGGCCAAGCTCCTCGACTCGGCCTCGCCAACCAGCACAAGACAGCCGAACTTGGCACACCAAGACTTCCCCAACAAGCCAGCTCCACCCTTGGCATGTTCCTCAACCCAGCCACGGGTCAGCTCTCGTCCCATCCTGGTCGCACGATGGGACGAGTCTTCATCCACTGATGACCGAGGCAACAGTACCCTACCCATGCCTCTGGTCAGCCGGAGCGTCGCAATAGTGCCCCTCACCTACCCGCTGACCAGGGCCGGCATGGCAATAGTGCCCCCATCGTCACCACTGATGCCAGCAAGCGGTGACCTGATGGGGCGCCACTATACCCGACTCGACTCGGCCACTCCCTGACGATCGACAAGATGGCGCACAGTACCCCTAGGCATGCCGGGGCCGCGCCTAGGGGAACCCGGCAAACCACAGGCACCCGGCGGGCCCCAGCCCCGGGTCGACCTGGCCCTACAGCCTTGTAGCATTACCATTGTACCCCTAGGGGGTTGGCCTATAAAACCCCCCAGGAGCCATCGCGTATACGGGCAGAAGCAGTAAGCACGCATGAACTAGCCACTGATCAACAAAACACACCCAGGAAGAAGGAGCAGCCTAAGCCTTGGCCAGTCTTCCTTATTCCTCCATACAGCTCTAGGAGCAACCCCGTACTATTGCATATCAACCAAACTCGGCAGGACTAGGGGTGTTATCTCTCCAGAGAGCCCCGAACCTGGGTATGTCTTGCGTCCCGCGCTCGCTCATGCCAACCTCGCCTCTGGAGCCCACCAGCGCCCTCGAGCCTCCTCCTCTCTTTGACCATCCCATGGCATCTGCCGTGCGCCCACCACGATAGTTGGTGCCCACCGTGGGGTAGCTTGAGGAGCTGGCCGGGAGCATGCTTCAGACGGGGCTCTTCTCCAACTCCGACAAGCCTTTCACGCTGGCGGACAATGTCGTCGGCGCGCTCGCTGCCTCCTTTGCCACACTATGCATCTCCGATGCGCCCGCGGTCGATGAGTACCCCAGTGAGGTACTTAGCTTCTCCGACTCCCCCCTCTCCCTCGGCGGCAAATTTCCCGCCGGGGCAATGGACGTCCACGTGGAGGTCTTCGTCACGGGCACCGATACCTCCTCCTCGTCGAGCGCGACAAGGAAGGCTGCCGAAGCCAAGGCCGCAGCAGAGCGGGCCGCCACGTCCAACCCGTTGCGTGCCGCAATGCAGAGCCTCCGTGTCCCCATCGGCACCGACATCGATGCCTCCAACATCGCCGAGGCCCGGACCCAGCTCGAGGAGAGATGCCAGTAGCGTCGCCTGGATTTCGCTCAGCTGGAGCGCAACGCCGCCTATGGCTTCACACCTATCGTGGCCGAGCCGAGCCGGGTTGCCGATGTGCGAGCTCGGGGCGGAGTGATCGGCCGCTCCCTCGGCGCCATCCCGACCATCTACAAGACTCCCATGAAGAACATGCACGCTGCCCAGGCGGCCGCGATCGGCCTGGATCAGCTCACAGGCGAGGAGCTGAAGGAGCGCATCAAGCGGATGCACGACCTCCTCGACGCGGCCAACGCGTAGCAAGACCGCCTCAACTAGCTCGCCAAGCTGGCAGGATCTGGCTCCGCCCGCGTTGTCGGACCCGGCGATCATCAGCACACGGTGTCCTCACCACCCGGCGAGGCGCACTCCGGCCGCACCCGGACTCGGCGCTACCTGGCCCCGACAGCCACCGGCGGCTTAGGTGATGAGCCGGCCCTGGAGAACCAAAACGGACCCGGCCAGCCCAGTCGGCGCCCGGCTCCGACCGACCCGGCCCCCGGCGGCCTAGTCGCCAGCCGACTCGGTGCACGTGCCATCAACGACACTGACACACGCCACCGCCTCGATCGGCTTGCTTTCTCCCTGGAGGTGGAAGAGAGCGGCACCGTCGGGCCGGCGTGCTTCGGCCCGCGCATCCGGGAGGAGCCCTTACCGAAAGGGTTCACGCTCCCCCGCGATCCCCCAAGTACAATGGAACCGTGAAGCCGGAGGACTGGCTCACCGACTACACCACTGCCATCAGCATCACTGGCGGAAACCACCGACTCGCTGTGCGCTACGCACCGCTCATGCTCCAAGGGTCGGCGCACACCTGGTTGAACAGTCTGCCGGTGGGCAGCATCAACGCATGGGTCACCTTCGAGCAGGCCTTCGTCCTCAACTTCACAGGAACCTACAAGCGACCCGGCCGCCCCAGCCAGCTGCCATGTGCGTGCAGGGGCTGACGGAGACCGGCCACGAGTACCTCACACGTTGGACCGAGCTCCGGAATAGCTGCGAGGGCGTCCACGAGGTTCAAGCAATCCAGTACTTCATCAACGGGTGCCGAGACGACACCCTCCTCAAGCACAAGCTCTTGCGCTCCGAGCCGGCCACCATAGTCGTGCTCATGGTGACGGTGGACAAGTACGCCAACCCCGACTCCGCCATGAAGATCTAGGTGGCACTAGATGAAGCTGGCAAGGCAAAGCCGGTTCCCCCTCTGAAGCCAGCCGGCAAAAGCAGCCAGGAGTAGCACCAGCAGAACAACAAGTGCAAGGCCGACCAACCGGCTCAACGCTATGAGCACCGGCTCGTCGTGGCCACCAAGCCCGCGGCGGACCTAGCAGCCAAGCGCCGACAGACCGGCAAGACGGCGTGGCAACCCGCCATGAGCTTCAAAGAGATGCTCGACCCCTCCTGCAAGCACCACAGCAGCACAAGGCCATCCACGCACATGCTTCGGCAGTGCGGCATCACCAAGCGCATCATGAGGGGCGATGTCCCGCCCCCTCCGGCTCCGGCTCCGGGTGCAGGTCAACCGCCTCCGCCTCCAGCGCCGCCCCCAGCCGGCGATGCAATGTGCGACGACGCCTACCCGGACCAGAACGCGGCCTACGTCGTCTTCACCAGCCTCAGCAACGACAAGCGCAGTGAGTGCCTCCTTCGGCAGGAGGTGAACACCGTCGACCCGACCAAGCCAGAGTACATGCACTGGTCGGACCGCCCGGTTACCTGGACCTGGGAAGACAACCCGACAGTCATGCCGAATCCAGGTGGCTACGCCCTCGTCCTCAACCCCACCATTGTCGCATGGCGCACGTGCAAGTTTTCCCGAGTCCTCATCGACGGCGGCAGCAACATCAACATTCTCTACCGCGACACCATGACCAAGCTCGGCCTCGAGGCCAAGGACCTGGAGCCGACCCGGATGATCTTCCACAACATCGTTCCCGTCCTCTCCTTCTCTCCCATTGGCCGGGTCCGGCTCGACGTCCTGTTCGGCGACATCAACCATTTTCGACGCGAACCGATCTGGTTCGAGGTGGTGGACATGTCCAACGCGTACCATGCATTGCTTGGCCGGCCCGCACTCGCCAAATTCGTGGGGGTCCCCCACTACGCGTACCTGAAGATGAAGATGTCGGTTCCAAAGGGCCTCATCACCATCACCGGCGATTATCACAAGTCCTTGGAGTGCGCCTGAGACGGCGCCAAGCTAGCCGAGTCACTGGTCATAGCCGAGGAGCGGCGCCAGCTCGACCGGATCGTTGCCCTGGCCGGTGAAGCATCGGTCGTGCCGATCCCGGCCGAGGAGCCGGCTGACGAGGCTGTCTTCAAGCCCTCCATGGAGACCAAGAAAGTGAAGCTGAACCCGGAAGACCCCAGGTGCAGCAAGTACGTTGTCGTAGGCACCCGACTCGATAGCAAATAGGAAGGCGAGCTCGTCGACTTCCTTTGTGAGAATCGGGATATTTTTGCATGGACCCCCAAGGACATGTCGGGTATCCCGAGGAAGTACGCCGAGCACAAAATCCACGTCCGCAAGGATGCCAAGCCTGTCCGTCAACCCCTGCGATGTTTCTCTGAGGAGAAGAGAAGAACCATTGGTGAAGAGGTCGCCAAGCTCTTGGCGGCCGACTTCATCATGGAAATGTTCCATCCCGAGTGGCTGGCCAACCCAGTCCTCATCCTGAAGAAAAACAAGACCTGACGCATGTGCATCGACTACACCAGACTGAACAAGTCTAGTCCCAAGGATCCGTGCGCTCTCCTGCGGATCGACCAAGTCATCGACTCAACCGCCGGGTGCGAGCTCCTATTCTTCTTGGATGCTTACTCCGGCTACCACCAGATCAACCTGGAACCGGCCGACGCCCTGAAGATGTCCTTCATCACGCCCTTTGGGTCGTATTGCTACATCACCATGTCGTTCATCTTGAAGAACGCCAGCGCCACCTTCCAGCGCTGCATGCAGAAATGCTTGCTGCCGCAACTCGGCTGCAACATCCATGTCTACGTGGACGACATCGTGGTGAAGACCAAGCAACACCTCACGCTCCTCGATGATTTGAAGGAAACATTCGCCAACCTGCGTGAATACAAGGTAAAGCTCAACCCGGAGAAATGTGTTTTCGGCATCCCAGCCGGAAAGCTACTCGGTTTCCTCGTCTCGGAGCACGTCATTGAGGCGAACCCGGAGAAGATCAAGGCCATCGAGCGCATGCGCAAGCCGGCTCGGTTGCACGATGTCTAGAAATTCACCGGCTGCTTGGCCTCGGTTAGCCGGTTTCTTAGCCGGCTGGGCGAGAGGGCCCTGCCCCTATACCAGCCGATGAAGAAGACGCGTCGTTCGAATGGAACGACCAGGCGAACGAGGCCTTCCGAGACCTCAAGCGCATGCTCTCCACCGCACCAGTCCTGGCCGTGCCGGCCGAGAAGGAGGCGATGTTGCTCTATATCACCGCGACCTCACGGTCGGTCAGAATGGGGCAGGTGGTCGAGCGACCAGAGAAGGGCAAGGTCCAAGCCGTCCAGTGCCCGGTCTACTACCTGAGCGAGGTGCTCTCCGCCTCCAAACAGAACTACCCGCACTACCAGAAGATGTGTTACGGCGTGTACTTCACCGCCAAGAAACTGAAACAGTACGTCCAAGAGCATGTCATCACCGTGGTCAGCACGGCCCCCCTCGGCGAGATCATCGGGTGCCGGGACGCCTCTGGGCGGGTCGCCAAGTGGGCGCTCGAGCTAGCTGGCCACACCATCCTCTACGAGCCCCGCACCACAATCAAGTCCCAGTTCTTGGTGGAGTAGACGTTGGCTGGTGCTTGACCGAGACCCAGTACCTGCTGCCGCCTCCGGACTCGACGCACTGGCGCATGCACTTCGACGGCTCCAAGATGCGACTCGGCCTAGGGGCCGGCATCGTGCTGTCGTCCTCGAAGGGCGACCGACTCTGCTATGCACTCCATATCCACTTCGCCGCCTTCAACAACGTCGTCGAGTACGAAGCCCTTGTGCATGCACTCCGGCTTGCCAAGGAACTCGGCATCCGGCGCATCCTGTGCTATGGCGACTCAGATCTGGTGGTGCAACAGTGCTCCAGTGAGTGGGACGCCCGTGACTCCAACATGGCAATCTATTGCTTCCTCGTCCAGAAGCTGTCCGGGTCCTTCGAGGGCTGCGAGTTCCTCCACGTCCCACGCACGGAGAATGAGGCAGCCGACACGCTTGCCAAGATCGCCTCATCCCGGCAGTCCATCCCATCCGGCGTCTTCCTCGAGCACCTACACAAGCCGTCCGTCAAGCTGTCTCCGGACTCAGAGCCCAGCCACGTCCCAGACGACCCGGCCGCGCCTCAACCCAGCCCGGGGACTGCTAAACCCGGCCCGGGGGCTGCCGAACTCAGCCCAAAGACCGAAGCCACCAACCTGGCCACCATCGCCCTTGACCCGGCCATCATCATCCCCGACCCGGGGGCTGCTCAGCCCGGCTCGGGGGCTGCCAACTCGGAACCCACCCTGGTGGCCGTCTTCGCCGTGGTGACAGTCCCGTCTTGGGCCCTGCCCATCTCAGAGTTCCTGGAGAACGGCATCCTCCCCATGGACGAGACCGAAGCCCGGCAGGTGCAACATCGGGCGTCCGCCTACAACATCATCAACAACGAGCTCGTCAAATGCAGCTCCACCGGCGTGTTCCAGCGCTGCATCGAGCAGGACCAAGGCATCGACATCCTCCTCGACATACACTAGGGCAAATGCGAGCACCACACCGCGTCTCGATCCCTGGTGGCCAAGGCTTTCCGCCATGGTTTCTACTGGCCTACGGCCCTCCAAACATCGAGTCACTCATCCTCAAGTACGAGGGATGCTAGCGCTTCAGCAAGCGCAGCACCAGCCAGCGTCAACACTCCACACCATCCCGATCACCTAGCCCTTCGTAGTCTGGGGGCTCGACATGGTGGGACCCTTCAAAACCGCCCGAGGCGGCATGACGCATTTGCTGGTGGCGGTGGACAAGTTAACCAAGTGGATCGAAGCACGGACAATCAAGAAATTGGATGGGCCAACAGCCGTTCGGTTCATCAAAGACATTGCGGTACACTACGGCATGCCGAACAGCATCATCACGGACAACAGCACCAACTTCACCAAGGGCGTGCTCATGCAATACTGCTCCGTCTCTGGCATCCTTCTCGACCTGGCCTCCGTTCCACACCCGCAGTCCAACGGGCAGGTCGAGCGGGCCAACGGCCTCATCCTGTCCGGCATCAAGCCGCGCCTTGTCGATCCGCTCATCCGCTCACCTGGCAGCTGGCTCGACGAGTTGTCGGCCATCCTCTGGAGTCTCCGAACTACGCCAAACCGGTCGACCGGGTTCACCCCATTCTTCCTCGTCTACGAAGCCGAAGCCGTCATCCCAACCGACGTCGAGTTTGACTCGCCGCGTGTCGCAATGTACACTAAAGCCGAAGCCAAAGAAGCCCGCGAAGATGGCGTCGAGCTACTTGAAGAATCCCGCCTTCTGGCGCTCAGCCGCTCGGCCATCTACCAGCAAGGCATGAGGCACTACCACAGCAAGAAGTGTTGGGGAACGTAGTAATTTCAAAAAAATTCCTACGCACACGCAAGATCATGGTGATGCATAGCAACGAGAGGGGAGAGTAATGTCCACGTACCCTGTAGACCATAAGCGGAAGCGTTATGACAACGCGGTTGATGTAGTCGTACGTCTTCACAATCCGACCGATCCAAGTACCGAATGTACGGCACCTCCGAGTTCAGCACACGTTCAGCTCGATGACGATCCCCGGACTCTGATCCAGCAAAGTGTCGGGGATGAGTTCCGTCAGCACGACGGCGTGGTGACGATGATGATGTTCTACCGGCGCAGGGCTTCGCCTAAACTCCGCGACGATATGACCGAGGTGGAATATGGTGGAGGGGGGGCACCGCACACGGCTACGGAACGATCACGTAGATCAACTTGTGTGTCCTAGGGTGCCCCCCTGCCCCCGTATATAAAGGAGAGAGGGGGGAGGTGCTGTCGGCCCCCTAGGAGTGCGCCTGGAGGAGTCCTACTCCCATCGGGAGTAGGACTCCCCCCTCTTGCCTTGGTGGAGAAGGAAAGGGGGGAGGGGAAAGAGGAAAGGGGGGCGCTGCCTTCCCCCTCCTTGTCCTATTCGGACTAGGGGGAGGGGGTGCGCGGCCTGCCCTGGCCGGCCCTCCTCTTCTCCCTCATGGCCCACTAAGGCCCATTAACCCCCGGGAGGGTTCCGGTAACCCCCCGGTGTTCCGGTAAAATCCCGATTTCACCCGGAACCATTCCGATATCCAAATATAGGCTTCCATATATCAATCTTTATGTCTCGACCATTTCGAGACTCCTCCTCATGTCCGTGATCACATCCGGGACTCCGAACAACCTTCGGTACATCAAAACTTATAAACTCATAATAAAACTGTCATCGTAACGTTAAGCGTGCGGACCCTACGGGTTCGAGAACTATGTAGACATGACCTAGAACTATTCTCGGTCAATAACCAATAGCGGAACCTGGATGCTCATATTGGCTCCTACATATTCTACGAAGATCTTTATCGGTGAAACCGCATAACAACATACATTGTTCCCTTTGTCATCGGTATGTTACTTGCCCGAGATTCGATCGTCGGTATCCAATACCTAGTTCAATCTCGTTACTGGCAAGTCTCTTTACTCGTTACGTAATGCATCATTCCGTAACTAACTCATTAGCTACATTGCTTGCAAGGCTTATAGTGATGTGCATTACCGAGAGGGCCCAGAGATACCTCTCCGACAATCGGAGTGAAAAAACCTAATCTCGAAATACGCCAACCCAACATGTACCTTTGGAGACACCTGTAGTACTCCTTTATAATCACCCAGTTACGTTGTGACATTTTGTAGCACCCAAAGTGTTCCTCCCGTAACGGGAGTTGCATAATCTCATAGTTACAGGAACATGTATAAGTCATGAAGAAAGCAATAACAATATACTAAACGATCAAGTGCTAGGCTAACGGAATGGGTCATGTCAATCACATCATTCTCCTAATGATGTGATCCCATTAATCAAATGACAACACATGTCTATGGTTAGGAAACATAACCATCTTTGATTAATGAGTTAGTCAAGTAGAGGCATACTAGTGACTATATGTTTGTCTATGTATTCACACATGTATCATGTTTCTGATTAATACAATTCTAGCATGAATAATAAACATTTATCATGATAAGAGGAAATAAATAATAACTTTATTATGCCTCTAGGGCATATTTCCTTCAGTCTCTCGCTTGCACTAGAGTCAATAATCTAGATTACACAGTAATGATTCTAACACCCATGGAGTCTTGGTTCTGATCATGTTGTGCTCATGGAAGAGGCTTAGTCAATGGGTCTGCAACATTCAGATCCGTATGTATCTTGCAAATCTCTATGTCTCCCACCTGGACTTGATCCCGGATGGAATTGAAGCATCTCTTGTTGTGCTTGGTCCTCTTGTGAAATCTGGATTCCTTTGCCAAGGCAATTGCACCAGTATTGTCACAGAAGATCTTCATTGGTCCCGATGCACTAGGTATGACACCTAGATCGGAAATGAACTCCTTCATCCAGACTCCTTCATTTGCTGCTTCTGAAGCATCTATGTACTCTGCTTCACATGTAGATCCCTCCACGACGCTTTGTTTAGAACTGCACCAACTTACAGCTCCACCGTTTAATAAAAAAACATATCCGGTTTGCGATTTAGAATCGTCCGGATCAGTGTCAAAGCTTGCATCGACGTAACCATTTACGACTAGCTCTTTGTCACCTCCATATACGAGAAACATATCCTTAGTCCTTTTCAGGTATTTCAGGATGTTCTTGACCGCTATCCAGTGATCCAATCCTGGATTACTTTGGTACCTTCCTGCCAAGCTTATTGCTAAGCACACGTCAGTTCTGGTACACATCATTGCATATATGATAGAACCTATGGCTGAAGCATAGGGAATATCTTTCATTTTCTCTCTATCTTCTGCTGTGGTCGGGCATTGAGTTTGACTCAACTTCACACCTTGTAGTACGGGCAAGAACCCTTTCTTTGCCTGATCCATTTTGAACTTTTTCAAAACTTTATCAAGGTATGTGCTTTGTGAAAGTCCAATTAAGTGTCTTGATCTATCTCTATAAATCTTGATGCCCAATATATAAGCAGCTTCACCGAGGTCTTTCATAGAAATTTTTTTATTCAAGTATCCCTATATGCTATCCAGAAATTCTATATCATTTCCAATTAATAATATGTCATCTACATATAATATCGGAAATGCTACAGAGCTCCCACTCACTTTCTTGTAAATACAGGCTTCTCCAAAAGTCTGTATAAAACCATATGCTTTGATCACACTATCAAAGCATTTATTCCAACTCCGAGATGCTTGCACCAGTCCATAAATGGATCGCTGGAGCTTGCACACTTTGTTAGCACCTTTTGGATCAACAAAACCTTATGGCTGCATCATATACAACTCTTCTTCCAGAAATCCATTCAAGAATGCAGTTTTGACATCCATTTGCCAAATTTCATAATCATAAAATGCAGCAATTGCTAACATGATTCGGACAGACTTAAGAATCCCTACGGGTGAGAAAGTCTCATCGTAGTCAACCCCTTGAACTTATCGAAAACCTTTTGCAACAAGTCGAGCTTTATAGACAGTTACATTACCATCAGCGTCAGTCTTCTTCTTAAAAATCCATTTATTCTCAATGGCTTGCCGATCATCGGGCAAGTCAACCAAAGTCCATACTTTGTTCTCATACATGGATCCCATCTCAGATTTCATGGCCTCTAGCCATTTTGCAGAATCTGGGCTCATCATCGCTTCCTCATAGTTCATAGGTTCATCATGGTCAAGTAACATGACTTCCAGAATAGGATTACCGTACCACTCTGGTGCGGATCTTACTCTGGTAGACCTACGAGGTTCAGTAGAAACTTGATCTGAAGTTTCATGATCAATATCATTAGCTTCCTCACTGATTGGTGTAGTTGTCACAGGAACCGGTTCTTGTGATGAACTACTTTCCAATAAGGGAGCAGGTACAATTACCTCATCAAGTTTTACTTTCCTCCCACTCACTTCTTTCGAGAGAAACTCCTTCTCTAGAAAGGATCCGAATTTTGCAACGAAAATCTTGCCTTCAGATCTGTGATAGAAGGTGTACCCAACAGTCTCTTTTGGGTATCCTATGAAGACACATTTCTCCGATTTGGGTTCGAGCTTATCTGGTTGAAGTTTCTTCACATAAGCATCGCAGCCCCAAACTTTAAGAAACGACAACTTTGGTTTCTTGCCAAACCATAAGTTCATGAGGCGTCGTCTCAACGGATTTTGATGGTGCCCTATTTAACGTGAATGCGGCCGTCTCTAAAGCATAACCCCAAAACGATAGTGGTAAATCAGTAAGAGACATCATAGATCGCACCATATCTAGTAAAGTATGATTACGACGTTCGGACACACCATTTCGTTGTGGTGTTCCGGGTGGCGTGAGTTGCGAAACTATTCCGCATTGTTTCAAATGTAAACCAAACTCGTAACTCAAATATTCTCCTCCACGATCAGATCGTAGAAATTTTATTTTCTTGTTACGATGATTTTCCACTTCACTATGAAATTCTTTGAACTTTTCAAATGTTTCAGACTTGTGTTTCATTAAGTAGATATACCCATATCTGCTCAAATCATATGTGAATGTGAGAAAATAACGATACCCGCCGCGAGCCTCAACATTCATTGGACCACAAACATCAGTATGTATGATTTCCAACAAATCAGTTGCTCGCTCCATAGTTCCGGAGAACGGCGTTTTAGTCATCTTGCCCATGAGGCACGGTTCGCAAGTACCAAGTGATTCATAATCAAGTGATTCCAAAAGCCCATCAGTATGGAGTTTCTTCATGCGCTTTACACCTATATGACCTAAACGGCAGTGCCACAAATAAGTTGCACTATCATTATCAACTCTGCATCTTTTGGTTTCCACACTATGAATATGTGTATCACTACTATCAGATTCAATAAAAATAGACCACTCTTCAAGGGTGCATGACCATAAAAGATACTACTCATATAAATAGAACAACAATTATTCTCTGACTTAAATGAATAACCGTCTCACATCAAACAAGATCCAGATATAATGTTCATGCTCAACGCTGGCACCAAATAACAATTATTTAGGTCTAAAACTAATCCCGATGGTGGATGTAGAGGTAGCGTGCCGACCGCAATCACATCGACTTTGGAACCATTTCCCACGCGCATCGTCACCTCGTCCTTAGCCAATCTTCGCTTAATCCGTAGTCCGTGTTTCGAGTTGCAAATATTAGCAACAAAACCAGTATCAAATACCCAGGTACTACTGCGAGCATTAGTAAGGTACACATCAATAACATGTATATCACATATACCTTTGTTCACTTTGCCATCCTTCTTACCCGCCAAATACTTGGGACAGTTCCGCTTCCAGTGTCCAGTCTGCTTGCAGTAGAAGCACTCAGTCTCAGATTTAGGTCCAGACTTGGGTTTCTTCTCTTGAGCAGCAACTTGTTTGCTGTTCTTCTTGAAGTTCCCCTTCTTCTTCCCTTTGCCCTTTTTCTTGAAACTGGTGGTCTTGTTAACCATCAACACTTGATGCTCCTTCTTGATTTCTACCTCCGTGGCTTTTAGCATTGCGAAGAGCTCGGGAATAGTCTTGTCCATCCCTTGCATATTATAGTTCATCACGAAGCTCTTGTAGCTTGGTGGCAGTGATTGAAGAATTCTGTCAATGACACTATCATCAGGAAGATTAACTCCTAGTTGAATCAAGTGATTATTATACCCAGACATTTTGAGTATGTGTTCACTGACAGAACTATTCTCCTCCATCTTGCAGCTATAGAACTTATTGGAGACTTCATATCTCTCAATCCGGGCATTTGCTTGAAATATTAACTTCAACTCCTGGAACATCTCATATGCTCCATGACGTTCAAAACATCGTTGAAGACCCGGTTCTAAGCCGTAAAGCATGGCACACTGAACTATCGAGTAGTCATCAGCTTTGCTCTGCCAGACGTTCTTAACGTCATCAGTTGCATCAGCAGCAGGCCTGGCACCTAGTGGTGCTTCCAGGATGTAATTCTTCTGTGCAGCAATGAGGATAATCCTCAGGTTACGGACCCAGTCCATGTAATTGCTGCCATCATCTTTCAACTTTGCTTTCTCAAGGAACGCATTAAAATTCAATGGAACAACAGCACGAGCCATCTATCTACAACAAACATAGACAAGAAAAATACTATCAGGTACTAAGTTCATCATAAATTTAAGTTCAATTAAGCATATTACTTAAGAACTCCCACTTAGATAGACATCCCTCTAATCCTCTAAGTGATTACGTGATCCATATCAACTACACCATGTCTGATCGTCACGTGAGATGGAGTAGTTTCAACAGTGAACATCAATATGTTGATCATATCTACTATATGATTCACGCTCGACCTTCCGGTCTCCGTGTTCCGAGGCCATATCTGTTATATGCTAGGCTCGTCAAGTTGAACCTGAGTATTCCGCATGTGCAACTGTTTTGCACCCATTGTATTTGAACATAGAGCCTATCACACCCGATCATCACGTGGTGTCTCAGCACGAAGAACTTTCGCAACGGTGCATACTCAGGGAGAACACTTCTTGATAATTTAGTGAGAGATCATCTTAAAATTCTACCGTCAACCAAAGCAAGATAAGATGCATAAAGGATAAACATCACATGCAATCAATATAAGTGATATGATATGGCCATCATCATCTTGTGCTTGGGATCTCCATCTTCGAAGCACCGTCGTGATCACCATCGTCATCGGCGCGATACCTTGATCTCCATCGTAGCATCATTGTCGTTACGCCATCTATTGCTTCTACGACTATCGCTACCGCTTAGTGATAAAATAAAGCAATTACAGGACGTTTGCATTTCATACAATAAAGCGACAACCATATGGCTCCTGCTAGTTGCCGATAACTTCGGTTACAAAACATGATCATCTCATACAATAAAATATACCATCACGTCTTGACCATATCACATCACAACATGCCCTGCAAAAACAAGTTAGACGTTCTCTACTTTGTTGTTGCAAATTTTACGTGGCTGCTACGGGCTTAGCAAGAACAGTTCTTACCTACGCATCAAAACCACAAGGATAGTTTGTCAAGTTAATGCTGTTTTAACCTTCGCAAGGACCGGGCGTAGCCACACTCGGTTCAGCTAAAGTGAGAGAGACAGACACCCGCCAGTCACCTTTAAGCACGAGTGCTCGTAACGGTGAAACCAGTCTCGCGTAAGCGTACGCGTAATGTCGGTCCGGGCCACTTCATTCACAATATCGCTGAGCCAAAGTATGACATGCTGGTAAGCAGTATGACTTGTATCGCCCACAGCTCACTTGTGTTCTACTCGTGCATATGACATCTACGCATAAAACCAGGCTCGGATGCCACTGTTGGGGAACGTAGTAATTTCAAAAAAAATCCTACGCACACACAAGATCATGGTGATGCATAGCAACGAGAGGGGAGAGTAATGTCCACGTACCCTCGTATACCGTAAGTGGAAGCGTTATGACAACGCGGTTGATGTAGTCGTACGTCTTCACGATCCGACCGATCCAAGTACCGAACGTACGGCACCTCCGTGTTCAGCACACGTTCAGCTCGATGACGATCCCCGGACTCCATTCCAGCAAAGTGACGGGGATGAGTTCCGTCAACACGACGGCGTGGTGACGATGATGATGTTCTACCGGCGCAGGGCTTCGCCTAAACTCCACGACGATATGACCGAGGTGGAATATGGTGGAGGGGGGCACCGCACACGACTAAGGAACGATCACATAGATCAACTTGTGTGTCCTAGGGTGCCCCCTGCCCCCGTATATAAAGGAGGTAGGGGAGAGGTGCTGCCGGCCCCCTAGGGGTGCGCCTGGAGGAGTCCTACTCCCATCGGGAGTAGGACTCCCCCCCTCTTGCATTGGTGGAGAACGAAAGGGGGAGGGGAAAGAGGAAAGGGGGGCGCCGCCCCCCCCCTCCTTGTCCTATTCGGACTAGGGGGGAGGGGGCACGCGGCCTCCCCTGGCCGGCCCTCCTCTTCTCCCTCATGGCCCACTAAGGCCCATTAACCCCCGGGAGGGTTCCGGTAGGTGTTCCGGTAAAATCCCGATTTCACCCGGAACCATTCCAATATCCAAATATAGGCTTCCAATATATCAATCTTTATGTCTCGACCATTTCGAGACTCCTCGTCATGTCCGTGATCACATCTGGGACTCCGAACAAACTTCGGTACATCAAAACTTATAAACTCATAATAAAACTGTCATCGTAATGTTAAGCGTGCGGACCCTACGGGTTCGAGAACTATGTAGACATGACCTAGAACTATTCTCGGTCAATAACCAATAGCGGAACCTGGATGCCCATATTGGCTCCTACATATTCTATGAAGATCTTTATCGGTGAAACCGCATAACAACATACGTTGTTCCCTTTGTCATCGGTATGTTACTTGCCCGAGATTCGATCGTCGGTATCCAATACCTAGTTCTATCTCGTTACTGGCAAGTCTCTTTACTCGTTACGTAATGCATCATTCCGTAACTAACTCATTAGCTACATTGCTTGCAAGGCTTATAGTGATGTGCATTACCGAGAGGGCCCAATGATACCTCTCCGACAATCGGAGTGACAAAACCTAATCTCGAAATACGCCAACCCAACATGTACCTTTGGAGACACCTGTAGTACTCCTTTATAATCACCCAGTTACGTTGTGACGTTTGGTAGCACCCAAAGTGTTCCTCCGGTAAACGGGAGTTGCATAATCTCATAGTTACAGGAACATGTATAAGTCATGAAGAAAGCAATAGCAATATACTAAACGATCAAGTGCTAGGCTAACGGAATGGGTCATGTCAATCACATCATTCTCCTAATGATGTGATCCCATTAATCAAATCACAACACATTTCTATGGTTAGGAAACATAACCATCTTTGATTAATGAGCTAGTCAAGTAGAGGCATACTAGTGACTATATGTTTGTCTATGTATTCACACATGTATCATGTTTCCGGTTAATACAATTCTAGCATGAATAATAAACATTTATCATGATATGAGGAAATAAATAATAACTTTATTATTGCCTCTAGGGCATATTTCCTTCAAGAAGATCAAGCCCCTCGCATTCTGCGAGGGCGACCTCGTCCTCTGACTCGTCCAAGAGCAAGCCGGCCAGCACAAGTTGTCCCCTCCATGGGAGGGCCCGTTCATCGTCGGCAGGGCGTTGTGCGATCGCAACTTCTACCACATCATCGATGCACGCAAGTCAAACAAGCGCGAGAGAGACACCGCCGGTGAAGAAACGACCCGGCCGTGGAATGCGGAACCCCTCCACCCATTTTACAGTTAGTCGTACGGATGTATGTATCACTGCCTTCTGTAAGCGCATGAAACTATGCGACAACCGAGCGATGCTCGGGGGCTTCCCCTTTTCCGACCAAGTTATTGTGTCTCCTACTCTTGTGCATCACTCTACTCCTAAACTCGTCCACCGGTCCGACTCGCTCGACCCAGGAGCTCAGGGGCTGGCTGGCTTGGTCGCCACCCGCCACTTTCCTTGGTGATTCCTGACGCGCTAAGGACGTCGCAGCTCCTCACTTCGCCCTAGGCCACAGATCCGGCTTCGGCTGTCGGATGGCAAGCACAACAGGCCAAAGCTCCAGCGTGCCTCAAACACTAAGTCAAAGGCCACCGGGTCGACCAACCCGGACCGTCACTCTAAAAAAATAGCCGCATGACCGGCTGCCCGCCAACCGGCTCTGCCGGGTTGCCGCCAACCGGCCCAATGGGTGTTTCGCTCGCGCTCAACATTTTGAAAACCTAAGTACTGCGCGCTCCTCTCAAAGAATCGAACTCCTTGTCACGGACCGGAGCCTCGGCCATCAGACTCGCGGGGGGGGGGGAGGTTCGAGAAAGGAAAAATGCAAGAAATCGGTTCAAAAAATGAAAAGCAAGAGCAAAGACATTCACAAGATATACACATCACAGAATATTTAAGCACGGGCCCACGGCCAGAGTTCATTACACCCAGAAACCCCCAGTGGGTGGGTGGACCTGCTACCTAACAGCAAATTCTACTAAGTCATAAACAGGACAGCCTCATGCGTCTCCAGCACCGGGTCGCGAAGTTGACGGCTCCCCCACGACGGCCTCCGGGTCCGCCAAAGTACCGGTGTCCTCCTTGGCACCCCCGTCGTGGTAGACGTCCGTCTCCTCAGCGCTGCCCTCCGGGTCATGCAGAAGCAGGCCGTAGTCGTCCCCAGACATGACTCCGCCATCTTCCACCCGCTCCGGGTGGAACTCGCAATGGAAGACAAACCCGCCGATGTAGCTGGCCCGGGAAGCAATTCGGCCGGACTGCTCCTGCAGCTGCTGCTCCGAGTCGGCCCGGTGGCCCATCAATGCATCCAACTGCAGGTCCGGGTGCCAAGACAGCGTGAACCGGAGCGCCATCTCAGCGCCGGCACAGGCGGCGGAGACGCGCCACACATGGAGCCGGTTGATACGTCTCTAACGTATCTACTTTTCCAAACACTTTTGCCCTTGTTTTGGACTCTAACTTGCATGATTTGAATGAAACTAACCCGGACTGACGATGTTTTCAGCAGAACTGCCATGATGTTGTTTTATGTGTAGAAAAGAAAAGTTCTCGGAATGTCTTGAAAATCCACGGAGGCACCTTTTGGAATTAATAAGAATTTTTGGGCGAAAGAAATACACTAGGGGGCCCACACCCTGTCCACGAGACACGGGGGCGCCCCCCCCTATAGGGCGCGACCCCTATCTCATGGGCCCCCTGGACCTCCACCGACCTTAACTCCAACTCCATATATTCACGTTAGGGGAGAAAAAAATCAGAGAGAAAGTTTCATCACATTTTACGACACGGAGCCGCCACCAAGCCCTAATCTCTCTCGGGAGGGCTGATCTGGAGTCTGTTCGGGGCTCCGGAGAGGGGGATTCGTCGCCGTCGTCATCATCAACCATCCTCCATCACCAATTTCATGATGCTCACCGCCGTGCGTGAGTAATTCCATCGTAGGCTTGCTGGACGGTGATGGGTTGGATGAGATTTACCATGTAATCAAGTTAGTTTTGTTAGGGTTTGATCCCTAGTATCCACAATGTTCTGAGGTTGATGTTGCTATGACTTTGCTATCCTTAATGCTTGTCACTGGGGCCCGAGTGCCATGATTTCAGATCTGAACCTATTATGTTTTCATGAATATATGTGTGTTCTTGATCCTATCTTGCAAGTCTATAGTCACCTATTATGTGTTATGATTCGACAACCCCGAAGTGACGATAATCGGGATACTTCTCGGTGATGACCGTGGTTTGAGGAGTTCATGTATTCACTACGTGCTAATGCTTTGTTCCAGTTCTCTATTAAAAGGAGGCCTTAATATCCCTTAGTTTCCGCTAGGACCCCGCTGCCACGGAGGGTAGGACAAAAGATGTCATGCAAGTTCTTTTCCATAAGCACGTATGACTATTTATGAAATACATGCCTACATTACATTGATGAACGGGAGCTAGTTCTGTGTCACCCTATGTTATAGCTATTACATGAGGAATCGCATCTAGCATAATTATCCATCACTGATCCATTGCCTACGAGCTTTTTACATATTGTTCTTCGCTTATTTACTTTTCCGTTGCTACTGTTACAACTACTACAAAAACCCAAAAACTATTATCTTTACTTTTGCTACCGTTACCTTTATTATCATACCACTTTTGCTACTAAATACTTTGTTGCAGATACTAAGTTATCCAGGTGTGGTTGAATTGACAACTCAACTGCTAATACTCAAGAATATTCTTTGGCTCCCCTTGTGTCGAATCAATAAATTTGGGTTGAATACTTTACCCTCGAAAGCTGTTGCGATCCCCTACACTTGTGGGTTATCAAGACTAATTTCTGGCGCCGTTGCCAGGGAGCATAGCTCTATTCTCTGAGTCACCTGGGATTTATATCTGTTAATCACTATGAAGAACTTGAAAGACAACAGAACAATGATTTTGCCCTCAACTACCAGGGGAGGTAAGGAACTGCCATCTAGCTCTGCACTAGATTCTCCTTCTGTTATTAGTAAGCTTGCGACACCTAAACCTGCTACTGCTATGAATTATGATATGTCGCATGTTATTGATGATGCCACTTCTGCTATGGATGATGAAACTACTTCTGTGCGTGATACTACTTTGCCATTAGGTGAATTTCTTGATGAACAGCTTGCTAGAGTTAGGGGGAATGAAATTATTGAAGATGCTATTATTGATGATAGTGATGATGAAAATTCTCCCAATGATTATGTATTGCCTGTTTTTCCTGAGGGTTATGTTATGAATGAAGAAGCTGCTAGAGCTATCTTTGCTTGCAATGCTAGATAGGATCTTAAGAAATTATTAGCTAAATGGAAGCAGAAGTCTCTTAATGCTAGAATGAAACCTGACCCTGCTTTTGCTACTTCACCTATTTGTGTTACTAATAAGGATTATGAATTCTCTGTTGATCCTGAGATTATTACTTTAGTTGAATCTGATCCTTTTTATGACCTTGAATCTGAAACTGTTGTGGCACATCTTACCAAGTTAAATGATATAGCTACCCTGTTTACTCGTGATGAGAAGTCTCGCTATTATTATATCCTTAAGATATTTCCGTTCTCATTAAAGGGTGATGCTAAGACTTGGTATAATTCTCTTGCTCCTGGTTGTGTGCGTAGTTCCCAGGATATGATTTATTACTTCTCTGCTAAATATTTCCCTGCTCATAAGAAACAAGCTGCCTTGCGAGAAATATATAATTTTGTGCAAATCAAAGAAGAGAGTCTCCCACAAGCTTCGGGGAGGCTTCTCCGGTTACCTAATGCTTTGTCTGATCATCCTCTCAATAAAAATGAAACACTTGATATCTTTTATAATGGACTAACCGATGCTTCCAAGGACTACTTGGATAGTTGTGCTGGTTGTGTTTTCAGGGAAAGAACAGTCGACGAAGCTAAAATATTATTGAATAATATGTTGACTAATGAAAATAATTGGACTCTTCCTGAGCCAATTCCTGAACCAATTGAGCCAACTCCTGAGCCTATTCCTAAACCCACTCCGAAGAAGATAGGTGTTTTATTTCTCAGTCCTGAAGATATGCAAGAGGCAAAGAAATCAATGAAAGAAAAAGGTATTAAAGCTGAAGATGTTAAGAATTTACCTCCTATTGAAGAAATACATGGTCTTAATATACCGCCTGTTGAAGAACCACATTGTCTTGATAACCCGACACAGGTAGTAAAGGTAAATTCTCTCTATAGATATGATAAAGTTGAAACCCCCTCTACTAAATTTCATAGCCCATGCTTAGATGAATTTGATGACTTTATGGCTAGACAAGAAAGTTTTAATGCTTATGTTGGTAGAGAGTTAAAGAATAATGCTTTCAAGATAGGACGCGTGAGCGATAATATGGCTAGAGTTAAAGGAGAACTCAAACTCATTAGCAAATATGCTTCTATGGTTGCTACTCAAGCTGAGCAAGTACTTAAAGCTCAAAATGATTTGCTTGATGAATTAAATAATAAAAATGACTTTGCTGTTAGAGTGGCTACTAGAACTGGTAGAATGACTCAGGAACCTTTGTATCCTGAAGGCCACCCTAAGAGAATTGAGCAAGATTCTCAGAGAAACAATTTAGAGGCACCTAGCTCTTCTAAAAAGAAGAAGAAGAAAAAGGATAGAACTTTGCATGCTTCTAGTGAACCTACTGTTGACACACATGAGAATCCCAATGATATTTCTATTTCTGATGCTGAAACACAATCAGGTGATGAACATGAACCTAGTGATAATGTTAATAATAATGTTCATGTTGATGCTCAACCTAGCAAAAACAATGAAGTAGAGATTGAACCTGCTGTTGATCTTGATAACCCACAATCAAGGAATCAACATTATGATAAGAAAGATTTTGTTGCTAGGAAGCACGGTAGAGAAAGAGAACCATGGGTCAGAAACCCATGCCCTTTCCTCCTAAACCATCCAAGTCAAAGGATGATGAGGATTTTGAGCGCTTTGCTGAAATGATTAGACCTATTTTCTTACGTATGCGCTTAACTGATATGCTGAAAGTAAACCCTTATGCTAAGTATATGAAGGATATCATTACAAACAAAAGAAAGATACCGGAAGCTGAGATTCCCACCATGCTTGCTAATTACACTTTTAAGGGTGAAATACCAAAGAAACTTGGAGATCCGGGTGTACCAACTATACCATGCTCCATTAAAAGAAATTATGTTAGAACTGCTTTATGTGATCTTGGAGCCGGTGTTAGTGTTATGCCTCTCTCTTTATATCGTAGACTTGAATTGAATAAGTTGACACCTACTGAAATATCTTTGCAAATGGCCGATAAATCAACTGCTATACCTGTCGGTATTTGTGAGGATGTGCCTGTTGTGGTCGCAAATGTCACTATCTTAACGGACTTTGTTATTCTTGATATTCCCAAGGACGATAGTATGTCTATTATCCTTGGTAAAACTTTTCTTAATACTACAGGGGCTGTTATTGATTGCAACAAAGGCAATATCACTTTTCATGATAATGGTAATGAGCATACGGTACACTTTCCGAGGAAACAATCTCAAGTTCATAGCATCAATTCTATTGGAAAAGTTCCAACTATCATTATTGGAGGTTTTGAATTTCCTCTCCCTACTGTCAAGAAAAAGTATGATATTCTTACTATTGGGGATTTTCATATCCCTATTGAGGTAACTTGGTGTTATTCGAAATTTCTCCGGTTCCGTGTTATTCGGAATGAGTTTGTTAACAAGACTTGATCAACCTTGTTAGTGGATTCATTTTGATGATCATGAGATGGATGAAACTAGAAGGCACAACCTTCTGTACCCTCTTTTTACTTTTTGTTATTTAGAATAAATAAAGCAAAAATAGTATTATTCATCTGTTTTCTGAATTATCCGTGCATTAAAAAATATCCCAAAAATAAAAGTGCTCCAAATGCCCTATAAATTTAGTATGATTTTTTATGGAATATTTGAGGATTTTAGGCACAGAAAACACTGCAGGAGGGGCAAGCACCAGGCCACGAGAGGGGAGGGTGCCCCCCTCCCCCTATCTCGTGGGCCCCTCATGCCCCCCCTCCACTTATGCCAGCACCCACACACTTCATCTTCTACCCAAAAAAATCCCCATCCAGCTCAAGCACGAGTTCTAGCTCATTTTGCTGTGATTTTCGATCTCCTTGCTCAAAGCTCCATTCACAAAACTGCTTTGGGAGATTGTTGCTTGGTATGTGACTCCTCCATTGGTCCAATTAGTTTTTGTTCTAGTACTTTATTCTTTGCGAATTTGTGCTGCATAGGTGACCATGTTCTTGAGCTTGCATGTTGAATTTATGAGGTCCCAAGCAATTCCAATGCATGATATAGGCTCTAGGCACTTGTAGGAGTAGTTGCTACCAATCTTGTTTAGTTTTATTCACTTTTATTTTGAAGTTACTAAAATTTCAGAAATTTTTCAGAAAAAGAATTATGTCTAGGAGAATGTACCAAGGTGGTTCCTCGGTGAAGAAAGGGCCGAGGATTGCTATACGTGAGCAAGATGTTGAATTGCCAAGGGACGCGGATGTACGAGCTTGTGAGTGGCCATCTGAAGATTTTATGGTCGAAGCAGGCTTCAAGGAGGAATTTGACGCGTATGTGCGTAATGCCGAGCTGGAGGACTTCTTACAAGATAAGTGTCCGCAGTACTATCAATTGGCTGATTCTTTTGTGCGGAGGTTCAAATATAACTGTGCGCGTAATTCTCCTAGTGTCATATTTGATATCTATGATACATCTTATACCATTGATTTAGAGGATTTTACAACTGCTTGCAAACTCCCGCGGTGGGGTAATATTAATGATCCTCACAAATCTGAATTTAGAGATTTTCTTGCTAGTATTACTGTGGGAGAATCTAGGGACATAGCACAAGCTACCATAGGGAGCATTCATTTTCCTGCTATACATTATTTTGCTCTCTTTATTGGTAGATGCATTAACGGTAAAGACGAAGCATGTCACATGTGTGTCCCTGATCTTTGTGTCCTCAAGAGTGTTGTGTCAGGTTATAAAGGTTATAACTTGGGGGAAATAGTTGCACGTAGGTTGCAGAATAATAGTAGAAAGGGAAATTTATTTGGAGGAATTTATGCAACCCGTGTGGCTAATTATCTTGGTACAACCCCACGAGAGGGAGATATGATAATACCTCCTGTTTATTTGGATTATGAAGCTATGTTCAGTCATCAATTTCTTGGGAGGAATGAACAATTCCTCCAATATCGACTAACCTATGACAGACGCAACGTCGTCCCTGTTACTCTTCCTGCTCCCTACCATTTTGATTATCAGGCAAAAGGAAGATATGTTGTCACCAGGGAGGAAGCAGCTGAACACGAGAGGAGAGCGGAGGCAGCTCGCCAACACGCTGCAGCTCAGGAGGCGGTTGCCGCTGCATCTCAGTATGACCCTGGTTTCACTCATGGATATCAGCAAGGCGGTCCTTGGTACTAGACCAACTTAGGCCAAAAGCCTAAGCTTGGGGGAGTACGTATTTCTCACCAACTTTACATTCATGTTCACACATTAGTCGTCAGTGCTCATACTATTTCATTGTATTATCCATGTTAGTTTAAATTTATTTTTCTAAGTGTTTTCTTCTTGTGTGTTTGATAAACCTTAAGAAAAACCAAAAAAATTAGTTAGTTTAATTTCCATGCTTGTAGTAGAAATTAAAATGAAAACCCAAAAAGATTTCTAGTTCTTCTTCTTACTTGTTGGGAGCTTTCCCGTGTAAATAGTTTTATTTTCTTTCTTTCCTTTGGGGGTCGAGAAGACCATATTGAAAATGTTTAGTGGCTCTCATATGCATGATTGTTTATTTAACTTAGAGCCCATATTACTTGTCTTCTCTCTTGAGTTGAATGCTTGCAGATTCCAGCTTAGTCCAATGCACGTGCACTCTTATTATTATACACATCGTTCGGTCGTGCAAGTGAAAGGCAATAATGACGATATATGATGGACTTATTGAGATGAGAAAAGCTGGTATGAACTCGACCTCTCTTGTTTTTGTAAATATGATGAGTTCATCGTTTCTGAGTCAGCTTATTATGAAGTAAACATATTTGCAATGACATTTAGAGATTATAGTTGCTTGTGCCATGCTTGATTAGCTATGAGTTATAATGGTTTACCTTGCGTGCCAACATGCTATTAGAATGATTATGATGTGGTATGATGGGATGGTATCCTCCTTTGAATGAATTGAGTGACTCGACTTGGCACATGTTCACGCATGTAGTTGAATCAAATCAACATAGCCTTCATGATATTTATGTTCATGGTGGATTATATCCTACTCATGCTTGTATTCGGTGTGAATTAATTTTAATGCATGTTTATGACTGTTGTCGCTCTCTCAGTTGGTCGCTTCCCAGTCTTTTGCTAGCCTTCACCTGTACTAAGCGGGAATACTGCTTGTGCATCCAAACTCCTTAAACCCCAAAGTTGTTCCATATGAGTCCACTATACCTTCCTATATGCGGTATTTACCTGCCGTTCCAAGTAAATTTGTATGTGCCAAACTCCAAACCTTCAAATGAAATTCTGTTTTGTATGCTCGAGCAGCTCATGTTACAACTAGGGCTGCCTATATCTTCCATGCTAGGTGGGTTATTCTCAAGAGGAGTGGACTCCGCTCCTCATTCACGAGAAAGGGCCGGTAACCGGGATGCCCAGTCCCATGATCCAAAAAGATCAAAGCAAATCAAAATAATTAAACAAAACTCCCCCAGGGCTGTTGTTAGTTGGAGGCACTCGTTGTTTCGAGCAAGCCATGGATTGATGCTTGTTGGTGGTTGGGGGAGTATAAACCTTTACCATTCTGTTTGGGAACTGCCTATAATGCATGTAGTATGGAAGATACAGCCATCTCATAGTTGTTGCGTTGACAGCAAAAGTATGCCGCTCAAAATGTTATTCAATCTCTATTTTAAAATCGAGCTCTGGCACCTCTACAAATCCCTGCTTCCCTCTGCGAAGGGCCTATCTATTTACTTTTATGTTGAGTCATCACCCTTCTTATTAAAAAGCACCCGCTGGAGAGCACACTGTCATTTGCATTCATTACTATTGGTTTATATTGGGTATGACTTGACTGGATCTCTTTTACCATGAATTACAATGTTTAGTCAGTCCTTGATCTTTAAAGGTGCTCTGCATTTATGTTTTGCGGTCTCAGAAAGGGCTAGCGAGATACCATTTTGTTATATCATGTTATGATTGTTTTGAGAAAGTGTTGTCATCCGAGTTTTATTATTATGGCTCGCTAGCTGATTATGCTATTGATATGAGTAATTGTGAGACCTAAGTGTTATTGTGAGTATGGTTAGTTCATAATATTTGCTGAAACTTGAATGCTGGCTTTTCATGTTTACAACAACAAGAGCAAACAGAGTTTGTAAAAGTTTTTCTTTATCACTTTCAGTTTATCAACTGAATTGCTTGAGGACAAGCAAAGGTTTAAGCTTGGGGGAGTTGATACGTCTCCAACGTATCTACTTTTCCAAACACTTTTGCCCTTGTTTTGGACTCTAACTTGCATGATTTGAATGAAACTAACCCGGACTGACGCTGTTTTCAGCAGAACTGCCATGATGTTGTTTTATGTGTAGAAAAGAAAAGTTCTCGGAATGTCCTGAAAATCCACGGAGGCACTTTTTGGAATTAATAAGAATTTCTGGGCGAAAGAAATACACCAGGGGGCCCACACCCTGTCCACGAGACAGGGGGCGCCCCCCCTATAGGGCGCGCCCCCTATCTCGTGGGCCCCCTGGACCTCCACCGACCTCAACTCCAACTCCATATATTCACGTTCGGGGAGAAAAAAATCAGAGAGAAAGTTTCATCGCGTTTTACGACACGGAGCCGCCGCCAAGCCCTAATCTCTCTCGGGAGGGCTGATCTGGAGTCCGTTCGGGGCTCCGGAGAGGGGGATTCGTCGCCGTCGTCATCATCAACCATCCTCCATCACCAATTTCATGATGCTCACCGCCGTGCGTGAGTAATTCCATCGTAGGCTTGCTGGACGGTGATGGGTTGGATGAGATTTACCATGTAATCAAGTTAGTTTTGTTAGGGTTTGATCCCTAGTATCCACTATGTTCTGAGATTGATGTTGCTATGACTTTGCTATGCTTAATGCTTGTCACTAGGGCCCGAGTGCCATGATTTCAGATCTGAACCTATTATGTTTTCATGAATATATGTGTGTTCTTGATCCTATCTTGCAAGTCTATAGTCACCTATTATGTGTTATGATCCGACAACCCCGAAGTGACAATAATCGGGATACTTCTCGGTGATGACCGTAGTTTGAGGAGTTCATGTATTCACTATGTGCTAATGCTTTGTTCCGGTTCTCTATTAAAAGGAGGCCTTAATATCCCTTAGTTTCCGCTAGGACCCCGCTGCCACGGGAGGGTAGGACAAAAGATGTCATGCAAGTTCTTTTCCATAAGCACGTATGACTATTTACGGAATACATGCCTACATTACATTGATGAACTGGAGCTAGTTCTGTGTCACCCTATGTTATAGCTATTACATGAGGAATCGCATCCGACATAATTATCCATCACTGATCCATTGCCTACGAGCTTTTCACATATTGTTCTTCGCTTATTTACTTTTCCATTGCTACTGTTACAACTACTACAAAAACCCAAAAACTATTATCTTTACTTTTGCTACCGTTACCTTTATTATCATACCACTTTTGCTACTAAATAATTTGCTGCAGATACTAAGTTATCCAGGTGTGGTTGAATTGACAACTCAACTGCTAATACTCAAGAATATTCTTTGGCTTCGCTTGTGTCGAATCAATAAATTTGGGTTGAATACTTTACCCTCGAAAGTTGTTGCGATCCCCTACACTTGTGGGTTATCACCGGTCCGGCCCCATCTCCAGCCAGCATGCCAGCTGCGTGAAGCTGCTCGGCGCAACGGAACCCGGCCACAAGGCCGCCGTCATCGCCGTGCCGGCCTAGGACAGTCGTCCCATCGGGTCACCCAAGACCCGCAGGCGAGCATCGGCGGCAGTCATGATCTCCGGGAAGGTCCACGCCACCTGCGTGTTTGTCCCGGAGCCAACAACCCCCAGCGGGTCGCGCTGGAAGTGAACGGCCTCCTCCGCCAGCTAACGCATCTCCGAGAAGGCCCCTATCATAAAACAAAGCAAGTCAGAAAAAGTACATCAAGGACAAGAAACCGGATCCCAACCCGGCAGAACTCAAGACAAGCACTTGCCGGAGAAGGATTCTTCCAGGTGTTGCGCTTCGAGCAACGTACCGTGCCGCTCCCGATCAATGGTGCGGTCGCACTCCTGGAGTGCCTTCTCCAAGTCAGCCACCTTGGCAAGGGCTGCCTTCAGCTCGGCGTCCTTGTCCTCGGCCGCCTTCTCGGACGCCTCGCGGCGACGGGCCTCCTCCTCATGCCCCCCCCCCACAAATAAGAAGCTGCAAAGGAAGAAATATCAGAAGGTGGAAATGGAGCTTACTAGCACGGCGCGCTCCAGCTCCCGCGTCCGCTCCACCTCGGCCTGGGCGAAGGCCTCGATCCGGTCCTTCCGCCCGCGCAGATGGTGGCTAACGGCATCCATCACCGCCTCCTCCTGGGTCTGAGGCCCGAAGACCACGGAGGCCCCGCCCCATGCCGGCTGCGACACGGCGGCCCGACTTCCCCCTGGCCTGGGCACCAGGGCATGCTCCCCGCTGGCCGCTCCCATCCCAGCCGGCACCTCTTCCGACGCCGCCACCGACCCGGCCGCCTGGGCGGCCTGCGACACCACCGTCGGCTCGACAGCTGGGGTGGCCTGCGGTGCCACCACCTGTGGCGCCTCCTCCGACGCCCGAGGCGTCCCCTGCGGCACCACCCGTGGCGCCTCCTCCAAGACGGCATCGCCGCCACCTCCGTCGGCCCCCACCCGCTCGACAACATCGACCCGCGGTGGGGTGTCGTCCTCCACCTCCACGACCTCCCGGTCAAGGTCCACCACCACAGACCGGCCTCCTTGGCCATGCTCCCTCACCGACGACGGCTCAAAGACCGTCGCCGCCACCACCGTGCCCTCTGGCATCTCCCGCCATGCCAGCTCATCGCTGGCTCGCGCCCATGCCACCGTAGCATCGGACCAGGCCCGTATTGATGCCGCCTCTAGCTCTGCCTCGGCCCGGTTCCGGTCCCGCCAGGCCAAGCCTTCGGCATCCGTCGAGTCCAGGATGAGATCCAGATCTACCGGCTCCTCTTCCACATCCCGGTCGACGGTGCCGGACCGGATCCTCTAGAACGCGGCGTCCTTAGCGGCCGTAGCGTCGGCCGCCGCCCTCACCAGCGCGATCGGCAACCTGAAGCCCAAGACAAAATGAACAACGAGCAGGGCCGACTCGGCTACAGGGATACAGGCAGAAGAAAAACTTACCCCGACAGCACCGGGACGGCGGCCCTCGCCGGTCTTTCCTGCGCGGCATCGCGCCTCCTCTTGGCGGTCGGCCTCGCACCCCCGTCCGGATCCTCCGCAAGCTTCACGGCCCGAGGCCGTGGCGCGATGCTATCCTTCCCGTGCGGACGGATCAGCGCCGACCCTCCCCGCGACGACCCGGCTCCATCCACGTCGCCGCCTCCTTCACCCAACACTAATGCATCGATGGTTCACGTCAGCATCGCCCGCGTCGCGTCGCACCCAGCGACTCAAGGAACATATAAAAGAAAGCAAAAAAGCAAGACTTACCCGCGCGGCACCCTACGCCGACGTCAGCGGCCTCCTCCTCCCTTCCGTCGTGGGCCGCAGGCTCCTACGATGCCGCCCGCACCACCTGCGACGGTGATTGGGCGTAAGGGTGCCGGATGGCGTTCAGAAGCACCTCCCACGTCGCGTTGGGACGGATGAGAAGATGCGCAGCAGCAAAATATGAAGACCAGATTCGAGTGGCTGTACGGAGGCTTGCCGAACCGCCAGTCGTCCCTCAACGCGCCCTTGGAGATGTCGTTGACCCGACGCGCGATCTGGTCCGCCGCCAGGCGCGTGGCCGCCAGGCGGTTGGGTTCCTGAAGGCCGGTCATCTCGCTAATGAGGCAGCTGGGCCGCTGTAGTAGAAGGACCAGGCGCATAATGAAGGCAGCGATGAGGTCGGTGCCATTGAGCCCCTCCCACGCCTTCATCACCGACACCCGCTCGCAGAGATTGAGAATCTCCTACGACGGGTGCCTGGGGTAATAACCCTAGTTCTTCTTCGCCCGCGGCAGCACGATGGCGAAGGCCGGCAGGTTGATGTGGTCCGCACCGAGGTTGCGGACGTAGAAGAAAGAATTCTGCCATTTCTTGGCAGAATCCTCTGGCGGAATCTTGGGGCAGTCAACGCCCGACCACTTCGAGATGATAGCGGACCCGCAGTCAGAGAACTCGCCGGCCGTCGGTCCCAACTGCTTCAAGGAGAAGAAGCGCGCCCAGAGGTCGATCTTGGGTGCGACCCCCAAGTACCCCTTGCAGAGGGTGACGAAGCCCGACAGTTGGACAATGGCACCGGCGCCAAGATGATGGGGCTGAAGCCCGAAGAACTCCAGGAAGTCACGGAAGAATGCGCTCGCCGGAAGACCGAACCCGCGCTCGAAGTGCAGGAGGAAGACCACGCGCTCCGTGCCCTGGGGCAGCAGCCTCTGCTCGCCCTGCGGCAGGCGCACGACGACCTCCATTTCCCCCGGCAAGCGTCGGGTGGTGCGGAGGTAGGAGATATTGTCAGCGCTGACGGTCGAGCCCATCCATGAGCCCGACGGCAGCGCCATCGACGAGGATGAGAGGAGAGGAGGAAGATGGATGGCGATGGAGCTCTGCTCGAAGCAGTGGGTGTCGCAGCACGGCGGTCGCAAGAAGCAGCGGAAGGACAAAGAGGCAGGGGAGCGCGAGCCAGAATGATGTCCGCGCCGCCCCCTTGCCCCAATTTATAAGCCTCGGTTTGAACGTGGGGGAGTGGGATCGCTTGCGCTCGCCTTTCCCACTATCCCGCAATAAGTGCGCACATATGCGCTCAATAACTGCACAGGGAAGAGCAACCGACTTGCAAACGCTGTAATAAATCCGCGCATGTGGGCCAAGGCTACACGGTGGCGGGCCCTAGCACGTCGCCCAGTCCCATCATGTGTGTGGCCTATCAGGCCCCTCCGACTTCCAGGCGCCCGCACGAAGCCCGAGGGATTTCCCCAAGATTTGATGGACCCTCCGGTTTCCCGCCGCTGCCAGGATGCCGCGATCCGGTTTCCAAAAACCAGCACATGGTGGGTGTTGCCGGACCCAGCTGTCGCAGGATTCGCCTCTTCAAAGGGGGAAACTGCGAAGGCCCTCCCGTCCAAAGACGGCGGACCTTCACAGCTTCGAGGACTACCATCGGGGGGATGAAACCCGGGTAGGCAACGGAACCCGGATCCTTTTCAAAAACAACAGGGTCAGCATCGCCCCTCAAGCCGGCCCGCGCTTGGCCGGGTCGCTCGACCTATCCAGGCCCCTTGACCCGGCCGAACCCTCCGACCCGGACAAGCTCCTCGACTCGGCCTCACCAACCAGCACAAGAAAGCCGAACCCGGCACACCAAAACTTCCCTAACAAGCCAGCACCACCCTTGGCATGCTCCTCAACCCAGCCACGGGTCAGCTCCCGTCCCATCTAGGTCGTACGATGGTACGAGTCTTCATCCATCGATGACCGAGGAAACAGTACCCTGCCCATGCCTCTGGTCAGCCGGAGCATGGAAACAGTGCCCCTCACCTACCCGCTGACCGGGCCGGCGTGGCAACAGAGCCCCCATCATCACCACTGACGCCAGCAAGCGGCGGCCTGACGGGGCGCCACTATACGAGAGTCGACTCGGTCACTCCCTGATGATCAACAAGACGGCGCACAGTAGCCCTAGGCATGCGGGGCCCGCGCCTAGGGGAACCTAGCGAACCATAGGCACCCGACGTGCCCCATCCCCGAGTCCCCATACGCTGACGACCCGGCCCTATGACCTTGTAGCATTACCATTATACCCCTAGGGGGTTGGCCTATAAAACCCCCCAGGAGCCATCGCGTATACGGGCAGAAGCAGTAAGCACGCATGAACTAGCCACTGATCAACAAAACACACCCAGGAAGAAGGAGCAGCCTAAGCCTTGGCCAGTCTTCCTTATTCCTCCATACAGCTCTAGGAGCAACCCCGTACTATTGCATATCAACCAAACTCGGCAGGACTAGGGGTGTTATCTCTCCAGAGAGCCCCGAACCTGGGTATGTCTTGCGTCCCGCGCTCGCTCATGCCAACCTCGCCTCTGGAGCCCACCAGCGCCCTCGAGCCTCCTCCTCTCTTTAGCCATCCCATGGCATCTACCGTGCGCCCACCACGACAAGGATGCCTTAAGAAGGCTAGCACAAAAGCAACACGATCGAAGAGGCAAGGCCTCCTGCCTGGGACCTCCTAACTACTCCTGGTCGTGGACGGCCTCCATGTAGTAGTATCCGTCAGCGGTGGCATCTAGCTCCAGGGATCCACCATCTGGTTGCATCAACCGGAAAGAAGAAAGAAGGGGGAAAGGGGGTAGCAAAGCAACCGTGAGTACTCATCCAAAGTACTCGCAAGCATCAGATCTATACTAGGTATGCATTGGTATCAAATGGAAGGTTTGTATCTGTGGACTGAACTGCAAAAAGCCAGAATAGAGGGGGGAGGCCTAGCCTATCGAAGACTAGCATCTTCAAGCAACTCCAAGCATCTTGCAGCATGTAGGAGAGTAAAGAATAGCAGTTTAATTAACAAACATGTTGTAACATTAATGCCCAGAGATCCTTCCTCGACTCCCTGCGAGAAAGCAATCCTGGAGCCACAAATCTCAAATATCCATTTCTAGTTATATAAGATCAGGATATAAGTCTGAGCGTCCATTACCGTGGACACGACTATTAATAGATAATCTTCCCTACAGGGGTGCACCATGTTTTCCAACACGCTTGATTACTCTGGCCGGACACACTTTCCTGCGTCATGCCTGGCCTCGGAAGATCAACACGTCGCAGCCCTACCTAGGCTCAGCAGAGAGGTCCCCGCTGGTCTACCTCCTAAGCACTCTGGGGTCTGGGCCCATCGCCCGTTGCACTCCGGGTTGTTGCGAGCAGGGCAGACCAGGCTCCACCACTATAGGACGGTGCCGGCCCAGCCGTGCTGCACTACTGAACAGGACGTCTGACAAAGCTTTGGCTGATACTGCGATGTCGAGGCCCATAACTATTCTCGTGTGGTGGTTAGTGCATAAAGGCCAACTCAGAACAAATACCCAAACCATAGTGTATTTTTAGCTTGCGGAGACGAGCAGAGACTCACGATCGATGTGACCCCGCCGCCCCATCTCGTGGACTTATAGCAAGGGCCCATAATGCCCGGGCATGCCACGTCATTATCTTGCTGGTGCTCTCCAGGCCCACCCGACTTTCCCAAAGGTCTCAAGTAAAGTCAAGGTAACCGTGTGTCCAAACATTAAGGGGAAAACCCGATGAATCACCCCCGGTGGATTCCACTCGATGTAATCATCAAGGTGAACATAAGAGGAACCACCCTCGAGGTTCACACTTGAGGTGTTGCACGACAGAGCCGTATCGGGAATGGTGAAGGAGGAACCACCCTCGATGACCATGACCAAATAGCTACACTACATAGATCTCATCAGGAGTGATGTATGAGGTTCCACCCTCAGCACTCGATGGTAACTTTGTAGAGTCGAGCAACAAAAGGGGCGTGATGTGATGTGAGGTGTCGGGCTCCGATCGTCGATCACGTTGATCGAGTCGTCGATGATGAAGCAGGGGCAACAAGGACAAGGTGGGGTTAACTGATGGATCACTAGCCAACCTATACTAAGAAATTTAGAATAAACAGGTAAGGTACAAGATCATGTACAAAAGCAGGCTATGCATCAGAATAGGAGCAATCAATTACGGTAGCAAAATCTAATGCAAGCACAAGAGACTGGAATGGGCAATATCGGGATGATCAAAGGGGGGGCTTGCCTGGAAGCTCCACTAAAAAGGGAAGAATGGTCGTCGGTGACGTAGTTGATCACAGGGGCATCAGCAGCGGTCTCGGAGTCTACCAGAGAGAAGAGGGGGAAGACACAGTAAATACAAGCAAACATATGCATAACAAGACAATAAGCGGTGCTAGTGGTGTTCTAACACAGTGCTAGGCGATATTGGCGAAGGGGGAAACTCCAGGAAAGTTTTCCCGGTTCCGGACGTCTATCAGACAGATGAACCGGAGGGGAAAGGTTCGACGTTTGCTATGCTAGGGACATGTGGCAGACGAACGAAACCGTGTATTCGGATTCGTCTCGTCGTTCTAAGCAACTTCATGTACAAAGTTTTGCGATCCGAGCTGGTTTAATTTCTATGAAATTCCAAAGATATAAACATTACCCAGATAAACCCTGAAATTTCACCAAGTCTGCGAATTCGTCGGTTTTTTTAAAAATCACTTAGCGGTTTTCTGGAGGCTATAGCTATTATTTTGTACAACCTATGAGTTAGTGCCTTATATCAATTTTGAGCATTTTTCTGTGAACTACATGTTAGTAACACTTTCATCCATATTAGAGTTCATTTGCTTGATCAACAACAGCTCTAAACTAGCTATGAAAATAAAGTTGTTTTCCGGTTTTTCTATTAAAAGAACATAGCATTTTGCGATTTTCATAGGATTTAATCCACGCATTATCTGAAATAGATCCAATGGAACAAAATGAAGCTTGTTATGTCTACTTTACATTCATATAATTTTTACTCATTTAGGACTTGTCTTATTGCTATTTAGGGGCTGTCTAGGGGGGTACTCGAAGTAATATTAGAAAAGCTAGCTAGCAGCTACATTAGCTAGCATCGGCAGCAGCAGACGAGTAGCAAGCAGTAGCAACAGACGAGTAGCAAGCGGCAACAGTAGTGGCCAATCGGAAGCAGTAGCCACTGGTAGCAGCAGGCAAGCAGCAATGGCAGCAGCTATGCAGCAGCACCAGCAAGAGCGGCTCCAGTGTAGAGCAGCAACAATACGTAGCAGCGGCGAGCAGCAACAGAGCGGCAGCAGCAGCGGCTGCTATTAGGCGAGCGACGGGAGTGCTAGGCGGCATCGGCGGCGGTCAGCGCGCAAGCTGGCAACGAGAGGCCAGGCGGGGCGCATCTGGGTACTGGCGCCAAGGCGAGTGTGGCGGGCAGGAAGCAACGGCGGGCGCGGGGAAGGAGGCGTGCTGGCACGGGCGGCCGCCAGCGAGTGCGGCGCGTGCGAACGGCGTCGGGGTGCAGGCGGGCGCACAACGAGGGTGGGCGCGGGGCTCGTTCAGGCACGACCAGGGTGGGCGCGGTGAGCACAAGCTCACCGCGAGTGCGGGCACGACGCTAGCACGCATCTACGACGGAAAAGAAGAAGAACGGGAGGGGGGTTCGATGGGTGGCTCACCGAGCATCACACGGTGGCCGGCGGCAGTTTAGTAGCGGCAGGGCTCGACGCAGACAGGGGTTCGCTGGTGGCCTACATGGAGGCAAGCTCGAAGCCGAAGAGTGGGGCCTTCCCAGCTCCTGATGTTGGGCGAGAGGACGAGGCTGAGGCCCGTGCAGCTACTGAACGCCCTGGCACAGCTCGGGGTGGCGCCGGAGCACGCGGACGATGGTGGGCAGCGACAGGAGGCGTTCGGTGAGGCGGGGGATCTGAGGAGGGGAGGCACAGAGGGAGAGGGAGGAGAAGAAGTGTATCTGGGAGGGGGCTCGAGGAGGAGTGAGGCCAGGGGGGCAGGAGAGGCAGGGTGTCGCCCTTATCACTTCCCCTCTCGATGCCCGCTAGGTGGTCGGGCGGGAGCCCGGCTGTGTAGCGACGCACTTGGGGAACAAGAGAAGGCGACCGGGGAGGGAGAGGGCCACTGGGCCAGTCGGTGGCAAGGCCCAGGGGCAGGGGAATTCCTTTTATCTTTAACTTTCACTTTTTTAAAACTATTTTCTTTTAACATCCTCCATTTGCATTTAGTTTAAGTAGCAAATGAATTTTGGTGAACAAGAAACTTGGCACATAACTCAAGCACATTATTTCTAGGAGTCACAAAAAGTTTGAGGCCAAAAGGAGTTGTCTAACCATTTTTAGAAATTGAAAAGGTCAATTTTAAATGTTGGCAGACCACTAAATAAATTTTCAGGGGCACTTGGGAATCCAAAAGAGGTTGGTTCCAACATGACAAATAACCAGAGATTATTTGCCACACTTTGAACATTTTAGCTTTCATGTTTGAAAACTTTGAGTTTTGGACTTTAATTTAAACTTGAAATTTGAACCAGTTTCAAACCAACGCGAGTTTATCAAGAGTAATCATGGTGACGTGGCATCATTTGCAGAGGATTACTTTTACTGTAGCTTAATTATCCGGGCGTCACAATTATCTCATACAACAATTTATATCACATCATGCTTGACCATATCACATCACGACAAGCCCTGCAACAACAAGTTAGACGTCCTCTACTTTGTTGTTGCAAGTTTTATGTGGTTGCTACGGGCTTCTAGCAAGAACCGTTCTCACCTACGCATCAAAACCACAACGATTTTTTGTCAAGTGTGATGTTTTAACCTTCAACAAGGACCGGGCGTACCACACTCGATTCAACTAAAGTTGGAGAAACAGACACTCACCAGCCATCTATGTGCAAAGCACGTCGGTACAACCAGTCTCGCGTAAGCGTACGCGTAATGTTAGTCTGAGCCGCTTCATCTAACAATACCGTCGAATCAAAGTATAACATGCTGGTAAGCAGTATGATTATTATCGCCCACAGCTCTTTATGTTCTACTCGTGCATATAACATATACGCATAAACCTGGCTCTAATATCACTGTTGGGAAACGTGGTAATTTCGAAAAATTCCTACGCACATGCAAGATCATGGTGATGCATAGCAACGAGAGGGGAGAGTGTGTCCACGTACCCTTGTAGACCGAAAGCGGAAGTGTTATGACAACGCGGTTGATGTAGTCGTGTGTCTTCACGATCCAACACGAAGGCGCCAATGCCCCTAGGAGGCGGGTCCATCATCATTTGTAGGAGTAATGATATATAAGATACCTTTTGGGTGTCTTCTTCAATAAAAAAAGCATGGAAAAACGACGGTTACTTATTTTCGGTGTAAAATGAACTGGAAGTGATACATTTGAATTGCCCGGCTTTTCTACGAACAATAATATATTTAGGGCATGTATAATAGTTGATAAGACAGTTTATCTTAGGCTCACAACTTAATTAACATGAGGCAACAAAAGATATCTAGGATGGGTTGTTTCCTAGTCTTATCTTTGATAGGTAGATATCACTAAATATGCAGTGAAACATTACCGTTGTTAAGAGATCATCTCTTCGACGCGGATTTTTGGGACATGGTGCCACGCGATGCCGAAATCTCGGCCGCCCGCTTGTGCTTTGAGATTACTAATTAATATAGGATATTTTCCAATACGATCACAGCTACTCAAGAATAATTGGAATACGCGGCAGTGAGTGGGCCATGGCACTTTAAATTAGTATGCACTTTGTCTGGGAGTTGGGTTTTGGCACTCTATCAGATGTGTTGAATTAATCCATGCTGGGTACTTGATGGCCTGCATAGCATTTACATATCTTTATGCAGTCAGTACCAGTTAATGGGGGTGGCTTGTGTAGGGCATGTATTTTAGATATGCTTCATGCAGGTGGGTGTATGAAGGACATTGTTGAATCTTATCATCAGATTGGCTGGGTATAGAGCAAATTTATTTACATGGGATTATTTGATGTGTGAGCTATGATTCAGCCACATAGTAAAAAAACTCCCATGGGAGGAGCTGGAGAATCGATGTAGGACATTGATGAAGACATGAATAACACTATGACATGAACATAAAATGCCGGTGTTGAAGGAGCTGATGGATATAAAAAGTTAGCACGATAGAGAAGATCTGAGAGAAAGAGAGGGTGAGGATATGGATTGCTCTTAGACAGTCATTGAGTGACACATAAATACCAAAGCAAAGAGAGAGAGAGAAAGAAAGAGAGAGAGAGAGAGAGAGAGAGAGAGAGAGAGAGAGAGAGAGATGAACTGATGTAGCTACAATTCCACATCTCCATTTTTCTGAAAAGAAACTCTAAATCTCCATGTATGAGTTCTAGCTAGCCATGCCCTGAACGAAGAGCAAAAACAAGAGAAGCAAGATGAGTACGAGAGGAGCTGCAGAATGAACAAGGGATGGGGAGAAAATACATGCAATGGTGCAGGTTGTGGTTAATGTACGCTGCAAATAACTGAAAGAACTCCTCTAATCAATAATGTGGGATCAGTGTGGTCATCAATGGGGCTTTAACTGCACTTGTGCAGATCCATGGGCCATACTCATCTATTATCCATGGAATACGACCAATATACGTTTTGGCAGTGTAAATACAACACGAATCATGAAGAAACGAATGGTGTAGATACCATCCTCGCGTGGCACAATGTCCACTCGTGATTTATCGATCATCTCTTAATTAAGAGAGAAAAGGAACATTTTCCTATGGTTTCTCTCGTCTATCTCAACATTTGTTTTATGCGGCACTCTTAAGATAGCACAGATATACTCCCTCTGTTCCGAAATATAAGTCATTAAACGAAATCCTAGTCAAATTTTTTTAGGCTACGAAATTTCCGGAGTTTCCAAATTTTCCCTCGCTCGCGACATGAACAGATCACCTCTGGCGGGTCGCGGACAGCTCACCCTCTTCTTCGCTCGCCTTCTTCCTTTCTTATCCACCGCCATCTGTGTCTTCCTTACTGCGCCCCACCACGTCTCTCCCCCATGTCGCCGTCGCGCCTTGCTCCCGCACGCCTTGTATCCCTCCTTTATTCCACTGCCGCGCTACCACCTCAGTAGGTTCCATGGAGAAGATGGTGAGGCCAAGGTCAGATTTTTCTGGCCATGGGCGGCGGATCTGCAAGCGGCAGGGTTGGATCCTTCGCTTCTTCTACCGGAGTGTAGCGACGAGGACGGTGGTGGCGGCGCCCACGAACACGATATTTTAGGCGCCGACGACGAGCTTCTGGGCGGCAAAGCCGCTGGTTCTGTGTGCACGGGTGCTACTACAGTGGCTGGCGGCTCGAGCGTCGAGCCCGTTGCCCTGCTTCCCTCTGACGCCGCAGTCCGCCTGCCCCCCATACGGAGTTGGCGGTGGCAGTGGCGAGTCCGCAGCCGACGGTGTGGTACCAGTTCAAGGAGGAGGTGGATCATGGAGCAGAGCTGCAGGAGGAGGTGAAGATCAAGAAGCGACTGCTGGTCCATGCCCGTGAGAATGGGAATGGACATGGCCATGTCAATGGAGGAGAAGCAGAGGAGGACAATGGGAAGGGCCCAAGGTTGCTGAAGAGGACCAGCAGCCGCACAAGAGTATCTGAAGGTGACTCCTTTGTTTCTTACCCATCCCCTTCCTTCCATTGTTTTGGATGACGAACTTGCTGCTGCTTAATTACTGTAATTTCTTTCTCATGGGAAGAAGAAGAAGAAGAAGAAGAATGTAATTTAATTGGATGGTCCATATCATCGTGCTTAATTAGCTATAAATGTGCCCCCCTTACTGAAGAAGATAAGAATCCATATGTGTTATGTAAAACTAACTTTGTCATCTTGTAAGAGCTCTAGGCAGTGTCTGGAGGGTGAAAAATATTGTTAATTTTCTTGCTCTGTTAATTACTGGATTGATTTACAACATTCATCCTTTACTCTGCCCTGTTAGATTGATCTCTCCTCCAATAGGCCCAACGGCTCATTGGGCCCTTGACCCACGCCCTGATCGGGGGCGTCCAGCCCAAGCAAGGCTGGTGGGCCCCTGTCGCGCAGTGCTATAAAGAGGAGGTGGAGACCAAGGCACAGGGTACGAGGTTCGTCATGATAACCCACAAGTATAGGGGATAGTTGTAGCCTCTTTCGATAAGTAAGAGTGTCGAACCCAACGAGGAGCTAAAGGTAGAACAAATACTCTCTCAAGTCCTATCGGCCACTGATACGACTCTACGCATCCTTGACGTTCGCTTTACCTAGAACAAGTATGAAACTAGAAGTACTTTGTAGGTGTTTTCGGGTAAGCTTGCAAGAAAGTAAAGAACACGTAAATGTAAACTAGGGGCTGTTTAGATAAAGATGCAACAAAGTAAATATAGCGAGTGTGGAAAAGTGGTGGTAGGAGTTGTGAAATTGTCCCTAAGCAATTGACTATATTACTAGACTGGTAATCACTATTGCAATTCTATTTGAGGGAGAGGCATAAGCTAACATACTTTCTCTACTTGGATCATATGCACTTATGATTGGAACTCTAGCAAGCATCCGCAACTCCTAAAGATTCATTAAGGTAAAACCCAACCATAGCATTAAACATCAAGCCCCCTTTTATCCCATACGCAAACAACCTACTTACTCGGGTCTGTGCTTCTGTCACTCATGCCACCCACCATAAGCAAATCATAAACATATTTCAAACCCTACAGCGGGAATCCCTCACGCTTGCGCGACACGGAGGGCACAATAGGACATCACCAATAATAAAATATGCAATTCAAACCAATCATAGCAATTCATCAATCACCGATAGGACAACAAAAATCTACTCAGACATCATAGGATGGCAACACATCATTGGAAAATAATATGAAGCATAAAGCACCATGTTCAAGTAGAGGGTACAGAGGATTGCGGGAGAGTGGACCGCTGGATATAGAAGGGGGAAGGTGATGGAGATGTTGGTGAAGATGACGGCGGTGTTGGTGAAGATCGTGGTGATGATGATGGCCTCCGGCGGTGTTCCGGCGCCACCGGAAGCAAGGGGGAGAGAGCCCCCCTTTTTCTTCTTCTTCCTTGACCTTCTCCCGTTTCCCCTCTGGACCTTGGCTCCCATGGCTTGGGAGGGGCGAGAGCCCCTCCGAGATTGGATCTATCTCTCTGTTTCTGTGTTCTGTTTTGGCTCTGTTTCACCGTTTCGTGTATATATTGAGATCCGTAACTCCGATTGGCCTAAAACCTTTGCCGTGATTTTTTTCCGAATATTAGCTTTCTTGCGGCAAAAGAAGAGCATCAACCGCCTTACGGTGGGCTCACGAGGGTAGGGGGCGCGTCCTCCTGGTACGGGCGTGGGCCCCTACCTCGTGACCACCTCGGGCACCATCTCGCGTGGATTTTTCTTCTGGAATTTTCCATATTTTCCAAAAATAAGCTCCGTTCGTTTTTATCCTGTTTGGATTCCGTTTGATATGGATATTCTGCGAAATATAAAACATGCAACAGACAGGAACTAGCACTGGGCACTGGATCAATAAGTTAGTCCCAAAAATAATATAAAAAGTTGCCAAAAAGTATATGAAAGTGAATAATATTGGCATGGAACAATCAAAAATTATAGATACGACGGAGACGTATCACGTCACGGCCACTGTTCCCCACTCCTAACCCTAATCCGATCCAGAGGGAGGCACTGAAGCGACGGGAAGCTCCACCGCAGCCACTGCCTCATCACCGCCATCACCACATCACCATGACCTCCGGCTCAAGCTCGTCAGGTCAAGGCGAAGGTAATACTCTACACCCCACTACCGGAAATCACTGACCCATACAATCTAGTGGCCTAACAATGGTATCAGATGCCACTGGCTTAAGCTTTTTCGGTAGAAAAGAAACACAGAAAAAAGAAATCCCCTCCCCAAAGAACCCTAAACAGGCCAAAGAAACCGTCACCGGCAAAGAGCACCGCCGCACATGGCCATGCCGTTCCTCTCGATCCCGAATCGCATCGTCATGCCGAGGATTCGGGAAGAAGAACACCACCCCGACCGGGGCAAAGGGCACCGCAGCCAAGCCATTCGACAGCGACGTGCTTACCGCCAGGGAAAACGCGCTACCGGCAAAGGGGTTGACCACGGCGCCGCCAAAGAATGCTCCGCCGTCGTCGTAAACAAAGGGGAGCAGAGGAGGGCTCGACCGCTCGTCTCTCTCTTTCTCTCTCTGTTGCTGGAGTCGGAGAGAGAAGAGGAATGGAAAAGAAGAGGAAAGGAAGGGGGGCTCGCGGCGCGGTGGCAGATCAACATCGTCGCCGACGGCCGGCGCAGCCCTAACCCGTCGCCACTCGGGCGCTGTCGCGCGCGGTGCAGCAGAGGAGGCGCAACTCCGTCTCTCTCTCTGCCACAGATGAGGAGAGGAAAGGGAAAGGAGAGAGAGGTTGGCGTGGCATCCGTCACTGTCACCGGCGGACGGACTGAGCATCGCCGGCGGCATGCCGTGGCCGCTGCGGGCGAGATGCACAGAGGAAAGGGGAAAGGGAAGGGACTCGGGCAGCGCGGTGGTCTTCACCGCCGTGGCTGGCGGCTGTGCCGTCGCCGGCGGCCGGCAGCGCTCCAACTCGCTGCCACACAGAGGAGCGACGCGAGAGATACAAGGGACAAGAAAGGGGATCGGGCGGAGAGAACTGAACAACCTAGGGTTTCAGTCGGGGGCTTCCCAGTTTTTTTCAAGCGCAAATGTCGCTGGATCGTCCGATCGTGTTCATTGACCTCGATTAAAACCCTAGCTGGCCACGGGCTTTTTGGGTCGAAAGAGGCTGAGGCCGCAGCAGTGTGGGTGCTGCCGCGCGAGCTGGGCCGAGGCGCCGCGGGCGGCCAGGCCGAGTCGAGGCCAGCTGCTGATGTTTTCATTTTGTTTTTTGTTATTTGACCAGTTTTTTGGGCAGATTTCAAATAGTTTTTCTATGAAAAATTTTCCAACGATTTTTTTGAAAAATAGAAAAGTAAACAGAAAAATAGAAAAGTTTCTGAAAAAAAAATGAAAATAGAAAATTTATAGAAAAAGAAATGTTCATGAATTTATAAAGAAAATAATAAAGTTCATGAATTTTTATTTAGTCAAAGAAAAGTTTCTATAAAAAGTAAAAAGTTCATGATTTTTTATTCATGTTTTTCCGCTGGGTAAATAATTAATAGTGCTCTTTTACAAAGAAAGGAAAAAGTTTTATCCTCCAATTAAATTGGAACCAACCGGAAAATTTAATTGGATGAACAGTTTTTGAGAGAAGTTTTTTCACTTGTGGGTGAAATCAGATTCAAATAGCTTTTGCTATTATTTGACTGAAGTTTAATTATGGTATTGTTATTTTCTGACCAGCGTTGATGATGACAATATTATAATTCTATGAGTCTTATGTTCAAAGCTTAAATCTCTGATAAAATTTGTATCAAAATTTTCAGAGAACAGATAAAGATCTAGAAATGCTCTTGAACCAGAGAAATGTACATTTCTTGTTCCCGCTGCAATGAAGTTGATGATAATGGTTATTTCTTACCAAAGTTGTTTAATAGACATGCTATGAAAGAATTTTATACTATCATCACATTGATTATGAGTTATATGCATTATTTCCATTTCCGCCCAACGATGATATTGAATTAATGTAGAAGGATGATGTTTTATTCTAATTCTGCCCAACGGTGACTTAGAATATAAAAGAAAGTTTTAAAAGTTTAATGTGCATATTTTTTAACCAGACTAACATGGGGTTATTTTTTGCTCATTATTGTTGATTATTGGCTAATCTTTCTCAGACTAAAAGTTTTCCATGCTTTCATTCGTGAAAGAAAATGCCTGGGTACTTGTGACCCGAAAGATGACCAAGAAAGGTCCTAACATGAGGGAGTATGTTCTCTCTAAAGAATGTCTTCAAAAGAAAAGAGATAGATCATTGAGAGTCTTGGTTGACGAATGTCTTTTATGTACTCTCTATGAAGAAGATTATTCAGTCAACATGATTTGAGTTGAAACAAGCAACATGCATGTTTAATTTGACCAACGTCGGATCAAGCATGTGTGTCAAAGAGCATTCGGATTTATTTCTGAATGGATGATTGAATATGCAGTCAAAAGAGCCAATTCTGGCATTTATGTCCCTTACAGGGAATTACCCGCATAGCGGGAAAAGATGATTATGATAAAGCCCGCATGGCGGGAAAAGTCTGGGAAAATACCTACGTAATGGGGTAAAGTTGACATAGTATTATGTCAAAAATCCTGCATGGCGGGAGAAATTTTGGCAAAGGACTTATCCTGTATGACAGGAGAAAGATATGATGACTCATGTGCTTTTAATGTGTCCCACTCTGGAAGAAAAGTATGGAGTAGCTATTATGCCTTCCTAGTAACAACCGTATACCTTAAGTATAACGGTCATTAAGCACTCAATGAATCAAAAGAGAATAAAAGTTACAGATGAACCTAAAGATAAGAATGATATGCAAGTGTGACTTGCAAAAGTACTAATGATAAAGAACTCTGTTGATTTTCTGAAATGGAATAAGGAAAAAGTACCCCCATACCAGTTAACAGATAACTTCATTACATATGAATTAATCAGATAAATGAAGTAGATACTCAATTCCTCAATTCACAAGAGTTGTGAATGGTTTTTGGAAATTGTGGCACAAAAGTTCTTGCCACATTTCGAGGGGGAGAAAGAAATATGAGATATCCATTAATGAAGAATGTGATCGTCTGGGGGAGTATGATGATCATAATAATACCCCTCAAGAAAAGAAAACTAAGGAATACTAAGACGGTGCTTAAAGTGCCATAAAGAAGAAAAGTTTTAACAGAATAAACCCAAATAATAAAGTTTAAAGATACGCCATTCTTAGTGAAGATGGAGTAATCTGGGGGAGCATGGTATGCAGATACCTAAGACTCAAATAGATTGTATCTGGGGGAGCATGTTGTATGACCTACACAACACCCGTTGTTAGCTCTATAAAGGAGGAATGATTAAACATGGATCCTATGATAAAGGTCCCGGTAAAACCTATTGCCTCTTGGAAGTGAAAGACTATACAATTAATTTGCCTTTTGGCAATGATAGAGCAACAACAGCCCCATATGAAAGAAGTGCCAGTACCTGAGACACAGATGGTCTCAACGAATGAGAAAATCAGATACTTCTGATTACTATAAAGTCTATGTTAGTGAAATTCAAATGGAGGTTTATCCCACCTCATTTAAAGCGCTCAATCGAGCTTTGAGAAGTGTCTGCTTATCTAAATGATAAGAGACTATGTGAGATGAAATGAAATTGGTGAATTCTGACGATGTTCGGGACTCATGAGTAATTTCCAGTGGAGCCAAAATAGTAGGATGTAAAGAGTCTACAAGGTCAGTGTGACTTCAAAGGAAATATGTAAAGGTGTAAAACACGACTAAAATTGAAAGGTTTTTGAGCATTTTACACTGAATAGATTACAATGAGTGTTGGTAGCACATCATGATCTGAGTTACATCAGATGAAAGATATTATGATCTGAGTTACATCAGATGAAAGTAAAGAACACAGGGGATACTGCCTGAAGAAGTCTTTTATGGACTAAAGCAATCAAATGTTGTTTTGGGTTAAAGAAAATGAGAGGACAATTGTGTTTTGTATAAAGTTATAGAATGGGAATTTCATTTCCTATATCTTGTACATGCGGATAACATTCTGCTTGTTAGTAGTGATGTTAATTCGACTGTAGGAAGAAAAGAAGTTCTTGTCCTCAAAGTTCAAAAGATGTCTCTCGTTATAAGGATCGAGATTCACCGAGAAAAGAATAAAAGGGGTATTAGGAGTGTCGCATCGGCATGCTAAGGAAAGTTTCTAAAGTATGCATGCGAGAAAACCTATTCTTATAGTAAAGGGTAATGATTTTTGGAACTTTAGTGTTCCAAAAGTCAATACGAAATAGACCAAATGAATATGGTACCATATGCTTCAGCTGTTGGAAGCTTAATGAATGCAAAAGTATAACATTACCGTGACACAGTTCACGTAACCGGGTTGTTTTGGTGATGTCCAGTCTAGATATAGATCAATGGAATGGAGTCAAGGATATCGGCCTCATGCTGAAAGAAATAAGTGCTCTCAAAAGATTGTGAGTACAAAGACAGGACTCGTAAAATATACAACGAAATCCACAATTGTTGTTGACTTTCACACTTGGAGTTTTTGTGTGGAAAAACTCTAAAGAATGAATCAATTATCATTAATATGATGTAAAGATAATGTACAGCATGATATGAGGCTGAGGGACGGGAAAAAAGGTTAAAGAAACATGTACTCGGAAATGATAATGGTCGACAACAGCGATAACCATTTTAAGTTTTTCGCTCCTATGACAATGAGTCAAGTGTTGATGGCAAACACATTGACACAGAGTTATGCGTTATAAAGGAGAAAGTCCGGAATTATGTAGAAATACTTGAAGCATAAAAGCAACAGACAAGTGTTTGTAGATCTACTTATTAAAGGCTTACCGCCCAGTGTGTTAGAAGAACACACAGTCGACATGGGTTTTATGGTATAGTCTAAGATTTTCGGACAATAAAAGGGCCCAAGGTTAAAGAATCTGTTTCAAAACATAGGAGTGTGTTGTAGGTGTTGATTCTATCAGGAATGAACCGTGATGGCGAGACATGCTCTACATGCAAATCTGTGATGGAACGAGTACTTTGAAAAGAGTTATTTCAAAGTATAAAGTTAAAAGTATATGATGAGATCAAGGGGGAGAATGTTAGATTGATCTCTCCTCCAATGGGCCCAACGGCTCATTGGGCCCTTGACCCACGCCCTGATCGGGGGCGTCCAGCCCAAGCAAGGCTGGTGGCCCCCTGTCGCGCAGTGCTATAAAGAGGAGGTGGGGACCAAGGCACAGGGTACGAGGTTCGTCGCCGCCGCTGTTCCCCACTCCTAACCCTAATTCGATCCAGAGGGAGGCACTGAAGCAACAGGAAGCTCCACCACAGCCACTGCCTCATCACCGCCGTCACCACATCACCATGACCTCCGGAAATACTCTACGCCCCACTACCGAAAATCACTGACCCATACGATCTAGTGGCCTAACATGTCCATGCCATTGTTGTTTACCCCTGGAGTATTTTTAACTTGAAAATCTCTGGTGAACTACCATTTGGAGTACATTTGCTTGCTCTGTTAATTTTCTTGGATTACTCCATCTTGCTCTATTAAGTACTCCATCTTGCTCTGTTAAGTACTCCATCTTGCTCTGTACAGTACATAGTCAAAGCTACTCCGACAGTACATAGTCAAAGTTACTCCAACAAGATTGCTTGGAGTATTTAACAAGATTTAACTTGTCAACATTTAACAGTATTTTTCAGTAAGTATTCTGTACATGCAAGTGTTCTGAACATGCTTCTGAATATTTCCAGATTCTGAACATGCAAGAAAAACTGCAGGAGTAAACAAGTTCTTTCAGTAGATATTGCAAGTGTTTGTTCTGAACATGTACTCTTACTGAAGATATTGCAAGTGTTCTGAACATGTACTCTTACTTTGCTTGCAGTAATTAACTGGACATCTTGGAGTACTCTAATCATGAATTATTTGCAGAAATTCATTGAAGTACTGTACTCGAGTGTGCATTAATAATTACATAAACTTGCTTGCTGTTAACTGTTGTAGCATTAGGAGTACTTTTACTGCAATACTGCTTGAACTACTCCAAGCATTAGGAGTACTGTAAATGGAGTGCTTGCATTAGGAGTAGCAAGTGCAGCAGTAGCCCTAAATCCAGTAGCTGCAATAATGAAACCTTTTCAAACAAAAATGATCATACAAATGGAGTAAAAATAACTTTTCAGTTAACTTAAATTAACTGGAGCTTTTCCAGTAAATTAAAATGAACTGAAGCCTTTTCTGTTAATTAGGGAGGACAACAGTAGTATAGCACTGCAGCAGGAGTACTTTGTTTTAGAGTATTAACTGAAATTTTTTCAGTTAATTAGGAGTAGTAAGCAAGCTGATTTCCAGTAGCAATTCCAATACCAATTCCTTAGATTTAAATTAACTGGAGTAGTATAGCACTTGCTCTCTCTTCTTCTCTTGGAGCAGAGGAAGAGGAGCAGCAGACATGATGAGATGTGGAGATAGTTCATCATGCCCATCACTTTGTTCAAGTGCCATCCATGTATGTTCTTCAGAGAACATGGCTAATATTATGGGCTGCCACATTGGTCAGCTAACTTTGATCGATCAGCATTTTGCAGTTAGGTCAGTAATAATCCGCTTGTTGTGATTATGCAGCTGCAGCTTGTCTTCCTTGAACATGGGTGAAGCACATTTTTTGTATATACTCCCAAAAATATCATTGGTGTATTACTCAAAAGGAGATGGTTCATAAGGTCAGGCAGATACACGAAGCATATTTTGACCTTATGGGTGTATCTTGCAGTTTATCTAGCTAAAATTGGCTTCATATATAGGAGTACTTTGCTACAGCACTTGTATCAAGCTGTGTCCTACTCCAATTTCCTGACATTTTCTTAATGTGGGCTAGGTGGTTATGACAATGAAGACAAGGTTGCCATGGCTTATGATCTGGCTGCTCCGAAATATTGGGGGCCATCGACGCACACCAATTTCCCGGTATGCATGATAACATGACTTGGTTCATGGAAAGTAAAACCGTCGATATGGATTTTCATAATGTAATGTAATCCAGATTAGTGGAAAATTATCGAGAGGTGGAGGAGATGTAAAGCATGACAAGGCAGGAATTCGTTGCACACTTGAGAAGGTAAAAAAAAGCAGGAGCCATTTTTCAGTTTAGGTAAAAAAAATAGTCTGTTTTCAGTAGCTGTCTCTGATGATCCTTAATGAGAAAAAGAACATGTGTACTCCAGATGACAGTATTTTCAGTCTAAGTACTCCAGGCAGAGGTTCTTTCAGAATTTTATTTAAAGTAAATCGGCGTGTCAACAGGATGGCAGAGGTTCTTTCAAAATTTACAGAATCGATTTGTGCTTCAAGATGACAGCAGGTTCTTTCAGAATTTTCTTTATTTTAAACAGCTCTCAAAACAGTAGTGCTCCATCAGTAAAATCAGAATTTTCTTTATCTTAAAAGCAGATTATGATTCAAAAAAATTCGTTGTCCTAAACAGCAGAGAGAGGAGATGACCATCATATTGTTTGTGCTTGCATTGTTTCAGTCTATGATCATCAAATTGTTTGTGCTTGCAGTGATCTCCTGGAGTTAGTTTCAGCAGAGAGAGGAGATGAACCTGGGCAGCAGCCGAGCCTCAACTTGGGCGCGGGCGAGGAAGAGCCCAGCACCAGGTCGCCTCCACCTGGGCGCGCGCGGGCCAGGAGGAGCCCCTGGGCGTGGAGGAGGAGCGCCTGGGCATGCGAGGACGCAGATGGAGGTGGACTGGAGCGCCTGGCCGGAGGCGGAGGTGGAGGGCGGGGCGGAGATGGGGACTGAGGTAGTAGAAGACTAGAACCAGGGGTAACGTCATTTCGCAGGTTTTCACCTAGTCGGAACAAGGTCCCCAACGATCGTATATTTCGGAACGGAGGGAGTACATGCCCTTAAGTTCTACGCTTAAAAAAATGTGATTCAGTTTTATCTACAAAATTAATTCCATAGGTGTCCTAATAAATAAGCAAGGAAATGAAAAATAACCGGAGAGGCTCTTTAGATAAGATGGAAATTTTAGATTTTATGGTGATGTGCAACCTAGTAGATACAAAACAAAAAAGCTAGTTCATGAAGTTTCCTGACAGTAACCCGGGCCCTACCGGAGGGAATGGGATTAGTACTTTGTGGTGGTGCAAAGTCAGTCTAGACGTTTCATGCAAAATGCAAAAAGAAATTACTACCTCCGTCCGGGTTTATTGGTCCTCACTATATTTCGTGTCAAACTTTGACCATAGATTAAACTAACAAAATGTTCACACATGTCACCAAACATTATATTTTTGAAAACTATGTTCAAATATGAATCCAATGAAATAATTTTTCTTGGCATGCATTAACATTTTGTTAGTTAAATCTTTATTCAAAATTTGGCACAAACTATAAAGGGGACCTATAAACCAGGACGGAGGTAGTAGAACGAACAAGGTGTGATTTTTATGGTGAAGGATGAATAATGCATGCATGCTCCGGGCCCGTAACCCACAAGGAAACGAAGGCAGGCAGCTTAGATATCTTTTAGGCCGTTGGATGCGCCGATCGGGAGGCTGGCAAGCAGCCACGTCCAGGCCTTTGTGTCGAGACGGATGGACTGAGCCCGGGTAGCCAGGAAGCCAATCCTCAGCGTGTGGCTCCTGGGCGATGCCCAACCCCATCCACAGAATTAACATCTCATCATCCACTCCACTTGGCTCGCCTCATTACTTATGCAGCCGATCGCGCTAAGCAAAACCAATTAGAGCCTCACAATCACAGCTTATGGGGCTTGTTTGCGTGATTACGCAGGGACGCTCTAGAATAGTCGCGCACGCTGTAGGTCACTCCAGTTGTGTTGGACGTTTGCTCCATGGCCGCCTGTCCGTGCACCTATATAACCCGCCATGGCGAAGCTCCATCGATCGGCATCGCATCTGTACTTGCTAGCCAGCGCACTCTCTCTTTTATCCACGTCAGCTCCATCGATCACTGACGATCTCAGTCCAGCTGCATCTGCAGGTGTACTAGTAGTACACCTAAGCTGAGCTTTGCATATACCACTGCACGTACGCACATCAAATTAATCTGATACTAATTAAGTTGTCAGGTGCGGGGAGTGAACAATCGACACGATGGCTTCTGCTTTCTCGTCCACCGTTGGAGCTCCGGTACGTATGACTATGACCTACACTCATGGTAGCTAATCCTTAGTCCAGTGGACAGAACGTTTTGTACGTCTACTCGCTAAGTTACTAACAACACACTCAGTATTAACAATACTCATCGCCTCCTCTAAATATGGCTGACTTGATACATATTTTCAGGTTTGAAAATTTTCATTTTGTACAAATTTGTGACCGTGTGATCTTGCTTTGAGATTTGGACGCGACAAGCAAGACCTCCTTTATTTGTTGTCTCGGACAAGATCATCTTTTCCTCACCCATGCCTTTCGGGGCTTATGCGGATGGGGCGGAGGCTATCAAATGAGGTCATTTGTGTTCGGTTTGGGCATGACTATAAATATTGAGTTAGCACAATAAAGGTAGTGTAGGCAATACTAGTGGCTGGTCCATGGTGGCGTGGACGGAAAGGAATAGGAGGTGGTAGCGAGATTTTCCTAAGGAGCAACTATTGTGTAGTTTATGGAATCACGACGCAAACTATAAATATTGTGGGGTGAGCGTGGTGGCGGGGAGGGTTGAGAAATGTGGGAAATTAGTGGTTACACTCTTTAGAGACTATTGCGGGGAGGAGAAGAACAAAGGTAGGACCTAAAAATGTCTGGAGTGAAGGCACACGGTTGTCTAGCCCATTTGTGAGAATTTGAGTGACTAGATTCTCAACCAGTTCTTCTTTGTCTCTCGCCTTCAAGAAGGGACTGAGTAACGAAAAAACTAGATCTAGATCTAATAATCTTTAAAAGAAGAGTGAATGGTCGATATGAAGGAGGGAGAGAGTGGGAAGAAAGATTGAACTTAGATACAATAATTTAAAAAACTGACTAATGAAAGATATTTCTCATTATTCTCCATCGGCAAGAACTTTTGGTTGAACTGGTTAAGTCGTTCTATAATCCAATATGTTATTCAACCCATGGGACATCAATTTCAAGGCCCGGTATGCAGAGGTGGACCTAGAAACTATTTTGACTCGGGGCAAAACATAACAGTCATGGTACATTTTGTCTAAATTCATTGAGTTTTAGCATTTTCACTAGAAGCTAAATAAATCATATTGAAAATTCATATTTTGAGTGCGGTACTGGCCCCCACTCCCCTCAACACGGGTCCACCCTCCTGGTATGAATTTTTCTTTTTGAGAAACCTCCTGGTGTGAGTTGGAGCGTTGAAATATACATTTGACCTTCTGCGTCTCTTCATCGGCTCAAGCTTTTGGATGGACTAATTAATTGTATATGGCATGCAATTGAATAGTGACTGAAGACTAGAAACGCCAAATCAATGGTTGATACACTATAGAAAACTTACGACCTCTTTGATTCGTAGGATTCCTAAATCGTTGGAATAGGAAAAACACGGGAATGGAATGGCACACCATCTTCAAAACTTTTGACTTAGTATGGTTGTTTGATTGTGTGCAAGAAAAACGTAAAATTCCTCACATTAGATTGGAGTGGATGAAAAAAATTCTACGAAAGCTAATACAAATGAATCATAAGAAAAAAAATCATGTGAACTGCAATCCTACGAATCAAACAACCCACATAAAAAGAAAAAATTTCCTAAGGATTATAATCCCCTAAAATTCCTTTGGGAATCCTCTGAATCAAAGAGGCCTTATCTAGTAGTACAAATTAATGAAGCATATTCAACCCAAGCGTGGCATCGTGGCAACTGCTATTGAACCAAGTGAACCAACGTACATGAATCTGGTTGGGGCTGACTGTGTCATACTTGTGCAGGCGTCAACCCCGACCACCTTCCTCGGGAAGAAGGTGAAGAAGCAGGCCGGTGCGTTGAACTACTACCATGGTGGCAACAAGATCAAGAGTAAGGTGGTCAGGGCCATGGCGGCCAAAAAGGAACTTGACGAGGGCAAGCAGACCAATGCCGATAGGTGGAAGGGTCTCGCTTACGACATCTCCGACGACCAGCAGGACATCACGAGTGGGAAAGGTATCGTAGACTCCCTGTTCCAGGCCCCCATGGGCGACGGCACCCACGAGGCCATCCTGAGCTCCTACGAGTACATCAGCCAGGGCCTGCGGAAGTACGACTTCGACAACACCATGGACGGCCTCTACATCGCCCCGGCATTCATGGACAAGCTCATCGTCCACCTCGCCAAGAACTTCATGACACTCCCCAACATCAAGGTTCCTCTCATCCTGGGCATCTGGGGAGGCAAGGGACAGGGCAAGTCGTTCCAGTGCGAGCTGGTGTTCGCCAAGATGGGCATCAACCCCATCATGATGAGCGCCGGTGAGCTGGAGAGCGGCAACGCCGGCGAGCCGGCGAAGCTGATCCGGCAGAGGTACCGCGAGGCTGCCGACATTATCAACAAGGGCAAGATGTGCTGCCTCTTCATCAACGACCTGGACGCCGGCGCGGGGCGGATGGGCGGGACGACGCAGTACACGGTGAACAACCAGATGGTGAACGCCACCCTGATGAACATCGCGGACGCGCCCACCAACGTGCAGCTCCCCGGGATGTACAACAAGGAGGAGAACCCCCGCGTGCCCATCATCGTCACGGGCAACGACTTCTCAACGCTGTACGCGCCCCTGATCCGCGATGGCCGCATGGAGAAGTTCTACTGGGCGCCCACCCGCGAGGACCGCATCGGCGTGTGCAAGGGCATCTTCCGCACCGACAACGTCCCCGACGAGGCCGTGGTGAGGCTGGTGGACACCTTCCCGGGGCAGTCCATCGACTTCTTCGGCGCGCTGCGGGCGCGGGTGTACGACGACGAGGTGCGCAAGTGGGTCGGCGAGATCGGCGTGGAGAACATCTCCAAGCGGCTCGTCAACTCCAGGGAGGGGCCGCCGACGTTCGACCAGCCCAAGATGACCATCGAGAAGCTCATGGAGTACGGCCACATGCTGGTCCAGGAGCAGGAGAACGTGAAGCGCGTGCAGCTCGCCGACAAGTACCTCAGCGAGGCGGCGCTCGGCCAAGCCAACGACGACGCCATGAAGACCGGCGCCTTCTACGGCAAGTAGAATGAAGGCCAGCCCGTCCTAATTAAGATGCATGCATGCATGCATGCACTATATATATGTTGGAATATTTTGGACTCAAACTTTTTGATTCATCGCCGCACAGGTAACCCAATTGTAAGTCTCTTGTTGAAAGAGAATCGAATTGTATATGTTATTGCCTATTTATACCTGAATCATCCTTTTCCACTTAATCATTTCTCCAATGGATGCAAGCTAGGTCCCAACAACCTATCTCTTGATATTAGCACTTGTCGGAAGATTAGCAGATATCTGGAAATCGTCTGAAAAATTCTTGATTAGGTACTGTGGATGTGGGGGTCATGACTAGTGACATGTTTAGTTTCCTCTTGACGGTGGAAACTGATTAACAAGGACAGCATCACTAGAGGGCGTATTAATTGGACAAATAAGACTGTGCAAGGCAAACACGGCTAGCATTCATCAAAAGGATCAATGGTCTGTAGTAGACCAAGACAATGTGAATTCCAGGAAACTGGAGCTAAGCAGCACCAATAACATTTACATGGAAGCATTACAGACGTGACATATACACACCCTCAAATAAAAAAAACTGCATGACTTGCTTTTCTCTTAATACATTTTTTTTTACCGAAGTGGCAATATTATTGGAGTACACAAAAGCACAAACCCATGTGCTTGATGTCAACCAGGACTTGATTTGTGTGGTGCCAAATGACATCCCTAGCTTGATGGTTATCACCAAACCAATATATGTATGGCAGCAACAAATTTGTGGTACTTGAACTAGAATACAATCTTGGGTGCCTCATCCAACAAGCAACGAGAGAGCCTTTTTTGTGGTTATGCAGCGACATGGCTTGGCTAATAAACAAGATAGTATATACGGGCGATCCGGTGAAAGGAAAAATGGAAGGCACGGAAGAAAAGAGAGATGATTTGGGCATGAATGGTTAGATTCTGTGGCCGTGGAAGGCCATGGAATTGATGGCCAGCAGACGTACCTGCAGCTGCAGCGTTTGGTCTTGACGGTCCAAGTCATCCAACCGGCCGGCCAAGACGCTCAGAACCCAATCTCCAGCGTGTGGCCTGTGGGGGATCGGGAAGCTGATCCACAAGCAGGGGTGTGTGTATGCCGCCTCCTCCTCCAAGCTCCCCACCGCAGCACTATGCCAATCCATGTGTATTTAAGGCATCTCATAGCTGGGCCTCTATACTTTGAGCAGCAGCAGTCATTCATCACCGATCACCAGCACAGCCGCGCATCCACCGTTGCTAGCAAGGTCGACCAAGCAGCACCGAGATGGCTGCTGCCTTCTCCTCCACCGTCGGTGCCCCGGTGCGTATGACACACTGATCGATCGATCGATTGATTGATTGAGTCTCTTGCTTAATGATGATATCACATCAATGTCTTCAGCGGCATCTCATGTGTGTATGTGTAACGTATACAGGCTTCTACGCCGACCAACTTCCTTGGGAAGAAGCTCAAGAAGCAGGTGACCTCGGCCGTGAACTACCATGGCAAGAGCTCCAAGGCCAACAGGTTCACAGTCATGGCAGCGGAAAACCTCGACGAGAAGAGGAACACGGACAAGTGGAAGGGTCTTGCGTACGATATCTCCGACGACCAGCAGGACATCACCAGAGGGAAGGGCATCGTGGACTCGCTCTTCCAGGCGCCCACGGGCGACGGCACCCACGAGGCCGTCCTCAGCTCCTACGAGTACGTCAGCCAGGGACTCAAGAAGTACGACTTCGACAACACCATGGGAGGCTTCTACATCGCTCCTGCTTTCATGGACAAGCTTGTTGTCCATCTCTCCAAGAACTTCATGACCCTGCCCAACATCAAGGTACGTACGACGTGCATCATCACCTACTATTTAATTTAACTGGCTAGATTAGCAGCAAGAAAATCATTCTGATTCTGAAACTGACCTGGAATCGAAATTCAGATCCCACTCATCTTGGGTATCTGGGGAGGCAAGGGTCAAGGAAAATCATTCCAGTGCGAGCTTGTCTTCGCCAAGATGGGCATCAAGTAGGAATTTACATTCATCTATTATACATACTGTCACACAGTTATAGATGCCTGAAGCCAAAGTGCTAATAATAGATAATGACGTGTGCTTTTCACCACAGCCCAATCATGATGAGTGCCGGAGAGCTGGAGAGTGGCAACGCCGGAGAGCCAGCCAAGCTCATCAGGCAGCGGTACCGTGAGGCTGCAGACATGATCAAGAAGGGTAAGATGTGCTGCCTCTTCATCAACGATCTTGACGCTGGTGCGGGTCGGATGGGCGGGACCACACAGTACACCGTCAACAACCAGATGGTGAACGCCACCCTCATGAACATCGCCGATGCCCCCACCAACGTGCAGCTCCCAGGCATGTACAACAAGGAGGAGAACCCTCGTGTGCCCATCGTCGTCACTGGTAACGATTTCTCGACGTTGTACGCCCCTCTGATCCGTGATGGCCGTATGGAGAAGTTCTACTGGGCTCCCACCCGCGACGACCGTATCGGTGTCTGCAAGGGTATCTTCCAGACCGACAATGTCAGCGACGAGTCCGTCGTCAAGATCGTCGACACCTTCCCAGGACAATCCATCGGTATGTTCCTCACAACTGCACTGCAGAGATAATATTCATCAGGGCAATCAAGTTGTATAGTAGTATTAACAAAGGATCGTCGATCCTACACAGACTTTTTCGGTGCTCTGCGTGCTCGGGTGTACGACGACGAGGTGCGCAAGTGGGTGACCTCTACCGGTATCGAGAACATTGGCAAGAGGCTGGTGAACTCGCGGGACGGACCCGTGACCTTTGAGCAGCCAAAGATGACAGTGGAGAAGCTGCTAGAGTACGGGCACATGCTTGTCCAGGAGCAGGACAATGTCAAGCGTGTGCAGCTTGCTGACACCTACATGAGCCAGGCAGCTCTGGGTGATGCTAACCAGGATGCGATGAAGACTGGTTCCTTCTACGGTTAGAACATTCTCCATACACACCCACCATCTCTTGCTGCATAGGAGGAGGTGAACTACGCACAATCCTTTTATACTTTCAGCACCTACTTTACATACATACTTACTTCTCACTTGCTTACTTCTCTGAAACAAAAGAGTGAATCATAAACAAACAGTGGAGGCCTATTTCTTCTTACCTGTTCTTATAGCATAGCAAGCTCATCTTCTCATCAGATCGTCCAAAACAATTGAATTGCAGGTAAAGGGGCACAGCAAGGTACTTTGCCTGTACCGGCAGGATGCACCGACCAGACTGCCAAGAACTTCGACCCAACGGCGAGGAGTGACGACGGGAGCTGCCTTTACACCTTTTAAGCATGCCAATTTAATATCTGATGTTTTATCCTTTGTACCTAAGTACCGCATCGCATCCAAGCGATTGCTGGGCATGTTTTGTTAATATAAAAAGATATTGAGTATACCTATTTGGTAAAGACAAATAGAACTACTTATCATTTGTCACTCTCTGTATTCATTCCTTCAGTGGAGACTGCTTCTGCTTTATTGCAAACAGAACAAAAAAGTACTAATTTGCGCTTCAGCTTATTAATTATTGTTGCACAAACGCATGGA